>NC_140172.1:78985347-79167847 GCF_963971535.1 Notolepis coatsorum | reverse complement strand
GGAAGGAAGGGGGGCCTCGCAAAATAAAAAATTAAAAATTTTTTAAAAAAAATATTTTTTTTTGCGATGCCCCCCTTCCCGCAAGGCCCTTTTTCATCACAGACCTAAAATCTAGTTTTGCTTATATACTTATATATTTCACATTAGACACGTTTGTAGAATGTGTCTGACTTGTTCCTGGGTCTGCAGACATACTCACTATTGGAGCTCTGGGGCTCTGCAGCAGACATACTATTGGTTTCAACGAAGGGAGTGGTTACTTACATCATGTGTAGTACGCCGGCGCGCGTCAGCTGCGTTTGACTATTTCGCGCGTGCAGCTTTTGACTATTATGCTTAGTTATGCCAGCCAAGACGAAGAGGTCGGTCATTATCAGTCGGTCGGTCACCAAGGAACGTTGACGAAAGGCCTCTCGCTGGCGGGACAAATGGCCGGAGCCTTGTCATGGTGCAGTCGGGATATAGCCATGATGATGTCGGCTAGTAGCTAGCTTAGCTAAAGGCTAACTAGCGTTAGCTAACCTAGAGACAGCGCATGCAGCCAAGATGAAGAGGATGGTCGTTTGGCAGATGAACTTCGTCAACTCCACGCGGTTGTCTCCATCCTCTTGGACGTTTGGTGAGTTTTTAACCTATTCTATTAACTCTATTCTATTCCCGCCGTGGACATCTCTCTCTCTCTCTCTCTCTCTCTCTCTCTCTCTCTCTCTCTCTCTCTCTCTCTCTCTCTCTCTCTCTCTGGAGCTAAACTGGCCGACTAGCTGTTGTAGTACTACTAGTAGCTAACGGTGTGTGGCCTGGTGTCAGCACCTGTATGTAGCCGCATAGCTTGCTTCTGCGTTAGCTAATGGTTAGCGATAGCCTGGTTGAGCTAACTGTTAGCCAGTTAGCTGTTTAGCTACGACGTTAGCTGCCGGCTGCGCTCGGCTGGGAACGTTCGTTTGATGCTATCAGTTAGCCTAGAGACTAGTTAGCTGTTAGCTTGTGCTACGACCATTGACATTAGCCGTGAGAATAGCAGGGGGTTCTGGCACTCTGACTACGACATCATCTTTGACAGAAGATGTAGTCGGGCCTGCACCATGACAAGGCTCTGGCCATAGCTTATTTTTGTCCCGCCAGCGAGAGGCCTTTCGTCAACGTGGAGACCTGTGTTGCGGCCTTTCGCCCTGCGTTCCTTGGTGCAGGTAAGATTAATAAAAATGTCATGACATTACCCCACTCTTCCTTCCTTCCCCTCCCGAATGTTTTGTTAATAACGATGTTTTTTTCCAGGCAAAACATATGTTACTTCACAACATTTGGAGATACGACATGTGCTGTGTGTGAATTCATTGTCTTGGTCGTTTGTGTAGCTTGGGTAGCGTTGGGCCGTTGGCCAAAGCTGTGTGTGGCCTGGTGTCAGTAGCCTACCTGGCTAGCCTTTAGCTGATGTCGGCCAAATGGCTCCTTGCTGCTTTGTTTTCTCTGGTATAGACCCTCTTCTCTTTGGATTTAAGTGTTGATCTTTGTCCTTTTGGATCTATGTATATTCATGTTGCCTTTGTGAAGTTATCTTTTCCTTCTGTTTTGTTCTTTCATTAAAAGTTGAATATCCTTTAGGGGGTCATCTTTGCTTATCTCTCTCATACATGCTCTCTCTCTAACACACACACACGACAAACACACATGCTCTCTCTCTCTCTCTCTCTCTCTCTCTTTCTAACACACACAGTCTGCCTATGGCGGCCTTTCTCGATGGCTAGGCTGTGCTCGCTGAGTCTGTACCTAGTCAAGGATCTTCAGTCACAGTGCTCAGGTATTCTGCCACTGTGTACTCTCTGTTTAGGGCCAAATAGCATTTCAATTTCTTTCCAATGTGTCTCTCTCTCTGTACACTGTATATTGACTGTAGAACGGGAGCTCTCTCTCGCTCTCTCTCTTGCTATATGTTGACTGTATCATGCCCAGCCTCGGGCAGCGCTATTATTTAAGAATATGTTGACTGTATGAAAAAATAAAAAATAAAAAAAAAATATATATATATTCCCCCCCCCCCCCTTTTGGGGGGGGGGGGGGGGGGGGGGGGGGGGGGGCCTCGCGTTTAAATCTCGCACAGGGCCTCGCATTTCTCCCAGGCGGCCCTGACGACGTTAGTTAGGAACATAATCATTCATTCGCAATACACACAAGTAGGTCTACATATATACAACGAAGCACAGAGCTAAGAACGTTAGCTAAGCTAGCTTGCTCTCTCAGTCCGTCTAACAAACACACACACACATACACACACACACACACACACGGCACTTGTACTAACGACGTTAGTTAGGAACATAATCATTCATTCGCAATACACACAAGTAGGTATACATATATACAAATAAGCACTGAGCTAAGAACGTTAGCTAAGCTAGCTTGCTCTCTCAGTCCGTCTAAAAAAAACACATACACACACACACGCCACTTGTACTAACGACGTTAGTTAGGAACATAATCATTCATTCGCAATACACACAAGTAGGTCTACATACAACGAAGCACAAAGATAAGAACGTTAGCTAAGCTAGCTTGCTCTCTCAGTCCGTCTAACAAAGGCCGACACACACACAGGCGCACACACACACACATTGCTTGCACTAACGTTAGACTGTCTTGGCGCACACACATGGAAGAGTACCGTAATACACAAATGGATGAATGAACAAGGTCCTACTGCTAATTAACTAATTACGACATACTGTATGTACTTACTGATTCAATGCTTTCTTTCGGTCTCAAAGACTTACAGGCTAGGTCCCTTCTTCTTTAGCAACAGCCAGGAAATCACGGAAGCATAATGGCGTAAACAAGCATAAACAAGATGGCGCCGCCCACGGCTGCCTTGGCGCTACAGTGTGCTGCGTTTTGTTTGTTCAGTGTTGTATCTGTGTCCTGTCTAACGTCCTACACCAAAGAAGAACTTCTGCACATCGGGTGTTCAAACCCATCGGACACTTTCCCAACACTACTCACCCGTTCCACGGATTTATTGGATATACTGGTCAGGGGGACTGCGTTCTTCGCCAGTGCTGTGCGCTGGATCAGACGGCAACGGGGAAGGAGAGGTGGCTGTCTGGTTCGCCTCCGGCGACGGGGCTCGCGGCCACCACTTCCCGGTATATTCCTCGGAAACGTGAACTCTTTACCAAATAAAATGGACGAACTCCGGTGGCTGGTTGCAGGAAACAAGGACTTCCACTCCACAGCTGTCTTTGCGTTCGTGGAGACCCATCTGAAGCCATCAGTCCCAGACGGGGCTGTACAGCTTGAGGGCTTTTCTGCGTTTCGTGCCGACAGGGACTTCGAGGCGACGGGTAAGTCGCGTGGAGGGGGTCTTATGTTTTTTATTAACAATCGCTGGTGTTCCGATGTGACAGTGATTCACCAACACTGTTCCTCTGCTATTGAATCCCTCTTCATCCGCTGTCGTCCATTCTATTCCCCCCGTGAGTTCAACTCTTACATCCTCGTCTGTGTTTACATTCCTCCTGACGCTGACGTCACCGCAGCGGTAGACACACTAGCCGAACAGCTGACGAATGTTGAACGCAACCACCCGGACAGTTTTGTTGTTGTATTGGGGGATTTTAACCAGGCTCATCTGAGCCGGTCTCTCCCTAAATACAGGCAGCAAGTAACTTGCCCAACTCGGGGAGTGAACACTCTGGATCACTGCTACTGTACTATTCGGCAGGCCTACCATTCTGTCCCCCGTGCTGCACTGGGCAACAGTGATCATCATCTCATCCACCTGATCCCTCGCTACAGGCAGAGATTAAAACAATCAAAACCTGTAGTGCGGAGCTTCAGAGTGTGGTCCAGTGAGGCATGCGAGTGTCTCCGCGCCTGGCTGGAGAGGGCAGGCTGTGACCAGGACTTTGTTGAGTGGGCGGGGCCTGAGGCTGGTAACAACCTGGATGACTACACAGACACTGTGACATCCTTCATCAGCCTCGGCGAGGAGGTGTGTGTCCCCCTCCGCACTAGGAAGATCTACAACAACAACAAACCCTGGTTTTCAGCCCAACTCAGGCGGCTGAGGTCGGAGAAGGAGGTGGCCAGGCTCAGTGGTGATGCTCATCGGTTCAGGCAGGCCAAGTACAAGTTCGCCAAAGAGGTGAGGGAGGCGAAACTTCGCTTCTCAGAGAAACTGCGGCAGCAGCTCTCTGAGGGGAATTCCTCCTCCGTTTGGAAAGGCCTCAAGACCATTACAAACTACAAGCCGAAGTCACCACAGGCGCCTGATAACCTCCCCCTGGCGAACGAGCTAAACACATTTTACTGTAGGTTTGAGAAAGAGGTTCCCCCCCGCCCTCTTCCTTCACCCACTCGGTCACATCCTCCATTCCCCCACCCCAGTGGGCCCCCCCCCCCCCCACATCCCCCCCCCCCCCCCTCTCTCTGTCAGTGTGAGAGAGGTGAAACGGCTGTTTTCCAGTCAGAATCCCCGGAAGGCGGCCGGCCCGGACTCTGTCTCCCCCTCTGCCCTGAAGCACTGCGCTGACCAGCTCGCACCGGTGTTTACCACCATTTTTAATGCATCGCTGGAGCTGTGTCACGTCCCAGCATGCTTCAAGGCCTCAACCATCATCCCCGTCCCCAAGAAGGCCAAGGTCACGGGCCTTAATGACTACAGACCTGTCGCCCTGACCTCTGTGGTCATGAAGGTCCTGGAGCGCTTTGTCCTGGCCCACCTGAAGCTCATCACAGATCCTGTGCTGGACCCGCTGCAGTTCGCGTACAGAGCCAACAGATCCACAGAGGATGCTGTGAACATGGCTCTGCACTACACGCTGGAACATCTGGACTACGCGGGCAACTATGTCAGGATCCTGTATGTGGACTTCAGCTCGGCCTTCAACACCATCCTTCCACCCATCCTGGAGCACCAGCTATCCCTGCTGCAGGTGCCGGCCTCCACTCGCAGGTGGATTACCGACTTCCTGTCCAACAGGTCTCAGCGGGTGAGGCTGGGGAAGAGCATTTCCAGCTCTAGGTCCACCAGCACCGGTTCCCCGCAGGGCTGCGTTCTATCCCCACTACTGTTCTCCCTGTACACAAACAGCTGTGCCTCTCTGCACCCCTCGGTCAAACTCCTGAAATTCGCTGATGACACCACCCTGGTGGGTCTCATCTCCAGGGGGGATGAGTCGGCCTACAGGAGGGAGATCGAGAGGCTGCAGAGCTGGTGCAGCTGCAACAACCTGGAGCTCAACGCTCAAAAGACAGTGGAGATGGTAGTGGATTTCAGGAAGAAAGCAGCCCTGCCCCCTCCCATCATACTGGGAGGCACTCAGGTGACCTCCGTGGAGTCATGCCGATTCCTCGGCATGACCATCTCCCGGGATTTGAAGTGGGAGCTTAACATCACGGGCCTGCTCAAGAAGGCCCAGGGGAGGATGTTCTTCCTCCGGCAGTTGAAGAAGTATAAACTGCAGAGGACCATGATGGCCCAATTCTACACGGCCATCATTGAGTCCATCCTCACCCACTCCATCATCTCCTGGTTCCCTGCTGCAGCGGCAAAAGATCTTGCCAAGCTGCAGCGGGTGATTCGCTCCGCGGAGAGGGTGATCGGCTGTCCCCTGCCCTCCCTCAGGTCCCTGCACGACTCCAGGGCGCTGAAGAGGGCGAGAAAGATCATGGCCGACCCATCCCACCCCGGTCACAGCCTCTTCACCCTGCTCCCCTCTGGGAGAAGGCTGAGGATCCCAAAGGCTGTGAAAGCTCGACACAGACTGAGCTTCTTCCCCTCAGCCGCCAGGCTGATCAATGCCTCAGGCCCCCCCCCCCCCCCCTCTGCCCCCAAGTGACACTGGCTAAATGACATTGACTGCACTGCACTAGTCCGTACTGGATCTCTGCACACTTCACTTTATATATATATATATATTTTATTTATTGATTAATCCCCCACTGCACTGTTTTCGTTTCCTGTCTGTGTTGGTGTTTGTTTACTGTGAAAAAAGAAAAAATGCATACACTGTATTGCTGAAACAATTACCAATGTGTTTTACACAAATGGCTCAATAAAGGAATCTGAATCTGAATCTGAATCCCTCGTCTTTGCAAAAATCCAAAAAACGAACTTGGTCCATTGCTGGCGAAGCACCACATCCTCTGGGAAAAGTGTGCAAAGACGTATTAGGAGCTTTACAGCCAGGAACAGCACATGTCCTGCGTGTTTTGCTCATCGTGGACATTAGGCAAGTTACTACACTTCTGTCCTGCGGTCTGCCTGCTGTATGTCGAGGGCTGCCCAGGTAGATCGTGGGCGGGCATTGGCTCCAACCACAGAGCCAATCGGATCACTGTCCGCTTCCCCAGTGCCACGTGACGTCACCATGCGCGTCAAATCAGAACGACCTGATTAAAATGGACCAGGAAATGAATGACCTGAATGACGGCAATCCGCCAATATGGTATTTAGAGACACAAACACATACAGATACTAACTCCTATTACTATAATACAATGCTAGACACTGAAAAATGACATTTATAATGCATGTCACCTTTAAGGATTGTAATGCGACCCCAATTACACGACACGGACAGGTATTCAGAGTTAGCCAAAACAAGGGCATAATTTATTTACAAACTAAAAAGCGGCACTGTCCCTTTAAGGGATAACAAAAATACACAGGTGAATCCTCTAGAGTCCATGAATGAAATGAAAGTTCTGAGTCTGGTCCTGTTCAGACTCACCAGAACACTTGCCGACGGGCAACACAGCAAACAGGGGTACATGAAAAAGGAGTGAGAACATAGGCATCCTCCCGTGGAAGCATAGAGAGCGATGACGATGTCTCACACCAGGAACGAGGCCCACGGAGAGAGAGAGTAGGGCAGTAGATGGCACAACGTCTCACCCCAGAGACGCGGCGGTAGATGGTAGCAACGGAACGACCTGGCAATGAGTGGAAGGCAGTCGACAGTTCTTGTAGTCTCCCGACGAGCTGAATGCCAACCACTCTCAGGTGCATTTACATTTACATTTACATTTAGTCATTTAGCTGACGCTTTTATCCAAAGCGACTTACAAGTTCTGTACGACAAGACAGCAAGAAGGGTACAACTCTATCAGCTGAGTAACAATGTTCATCAAGTGTTGCGTGTTACAGTGTAGGTTAGTTTATTAGGACAAGTGCATGACAGTAAGGTTAGTCAGGGTTAGATTTTTTTAATTTTTTTTTAATCATTTCAGATAATGGTTGAAGAAGTGAGTCTTTAGTCGACGGCGAAAGATTGGACGGGATTCGGCTGTCCTAACTGGGATGGGTAGTTCATTCCACCATTGTGGGGCAAGGACTGAGAATAGGCGGCTTCTCTTTGATGACCCTCCGGGAGCTTGGATAGGAGTAGGTCTGAGGCGGCCAGAAGATGCAGAGCGTAGGGGTCTTGAGGGTGTGTAGTTAGAGACCATTGACCGGAGGTAGGCGGGAGCGGTTCCCTTTGCCGCACGGTATGCTAGGTTGAGGGCCTTGAAGCGGATACGTGCAGCAATGGGGAGCCAGTGCAGGTCCCTAAGAAGTGGGGTGACATGGGCCGACTTCGGTAGGTTTGAGATCAGGCGGGCCGCTGCGTTTTGAATGAGTTGAAGAGGCTTGGTGGCAGTGGCCGGGAGGCCAGCTAGCAGTGCGTTGCAGTAGTCGAGGCGGGAGATGACTGTTGATTGGACGAGGAGTTGGGTGGCTTCTTTTGTCAGGAAGGGGCGTATCCTTCTGACGTTGCTCAGGAGGAATCGGCAGGTTCTGGTTGTCGCTGCGATGTGAGCAGAGAAGTTCAACTGGTCGTCGAGGACAACACCAAGGTTCTTGGCGGTCGGGGACGCGGTTACAGCTGCATTCTCGACTGTGATGGAGAGGTCGGTCAGGGGGGAGGATTTGGCCGGCAGGTGGAGCAATTCTGTTTTGCTTAGGTTCAGTTTGAGGTGGTTGGTCGTCATCCAGGCGGAGATGTCGGACAGGTGCGTGAGCTGAATGTTCGGCACGCCCCCTCGTTGGGAAGCATGCAGTTCCTACCCAGCCCTCACACTTAGAGAGGTAAAGGCCGTTAGAGAAAAGATAAACAAAGAACTGCTGACAGAAATAGAGAAGAAAGCTAGATACATGAAACAGACATACTATGAAGATAGAAACTTTATTGCCATTTCAACACGGTTGATTGGGATTTGTCTTTAGCACTGAACTACACTCCAACGATAGAGATAAAAGAAAAATACTAAATTAAATGGGACATGGACAGGATCAAGTACCTAGGGGTGAACATTACAAGAGGGGTGGAGGGGTTATACGATGCAAACTATACACAGATCAATCAGAAAATCAAGAGAGACCTAGAAAGATGGACAGTAATGCCCCTAGATTTCAGCTCAAGGATCGAAATCATTAAGATGAACATATTACCAAGGTTATTATACCTATTTCAGTCATTACCTATATTAATACCACAAAAACAATTCAGAGAATGGGATAGACAGATATCAAGATTCATATGGGGGGGGGGGGGGGGGGGGGGGGCAAGGATCAGATATGTGACTCTACAACTACCAAAGGACAAAGGAGGAATGGCAGTACCCAGTTTAGAAGACTATTACTATGCAGCACAGCTTAGAACAGTAGCATGCTGGTGCAATGTGAATTATGAAGCCAAATGGAAAGACATAGAAACCAAAAGAGAGGGATTCAAAGTGCAGGCACTAATAGGAGATAGGGAGCTGTTCAGAAGACAGGAACAACTACTAGACCCAATTACCAAATTCACTATAAATATATGGAACACAATAGTAAAGAAATACAAACTAGAAAAAGAATCCAAGATACTGAGATGGATAACACACGACAACAAATTCAAACCAGGGATAGATGACCATGGGTTCAAAAGATGGGAACGGGGGGGTATAACAGCAATATGTACAATGATAGAAGGAGGGGAGATGCAGACTCTACAAAAATTTAAAGAAAGATTCGGACTAGAGAATAGAGACCACTTTAGATACTTACAGATTAGAGATTACTATAACAAAGAAATAAAACAAGACAGAGACAAAGAACAGAATGGGATAATTAAGATAATGGTAAAAACATAATAAGGAAGGAAGGGGAGGGTTATATCAGCACTATACCAGGCAATAATGGACAGTAAGGGAATTACAACCTTGTATATAAAAGAAAAGTGGGAGAAGGAATTAGAAACAGAGATAACAGAGGAATAATGTAAGATACAACAATCAACCACAGGATCAAGGATATGGAGGAAGTTTGGGTGGAAAAACATAATTAGATTCTTTATAACACCAGAAATACAGGGCAATTACATACCAACACAGAAGCCATGTTGGAAAAATGTGGGCAAGAAGTAGCGAACCACACACACATATTCTGGGAATGTCAGAAAATAAGAAACTATTGGGAAGAGATAGGAGGGATAATAAATGAAATAGTAGGATATGAAATACCCCAGACAGGTCAAGTACTATACCTAGGGAACTTGACACAGAAAGAAATTCAGGGAGAAGACAAATATCTGATTAAAGGGGAACTCCAACATTTTGGGAAATAAGCTTATTTAACATCTTCCCTGGAGATACATACCTTTTTTGTCTCTGTGCGTGCATTTTAGCTTTGGGAATAGACGCTCCGTTAGCATAGCTTAGCTTCATCACTGGAAGTGAGGCAGGACAGTAGCCTTACAGTGCCTTACAGTGTATTGCAAGGTCTGACATTGACCAAACTTGATATGCATGACCTTGGTGGGCTCTAGGTCAACTCCTGAAAAGGGGGTCAATGTCAGACTTTGCAATCAAAAGTTAGGGGGCTAATAACCCTTGCCATAATTTCAGTGCGCCCCCTAACTTTTGATTGCAAGGTCTGACATTGACCCCCTTTTCAGGAGTTGACCTAGAGCCCACCAAGGTCATGCATATCAAATTTGGTCAATGTCAGACCTTGCAATACACTGTAAGGCACTGTAAGGCTACTGTCCTGCCTCACTTCCAGTGATGAAGCTAAGCTATGCTAACGGAGCGTCTATTCCCAAAGCTAAAATGCACGCACAGAGACAAAAAAGGTATGTATCTTCTTGTCTAACTCCAGGGAAGATGTTAAATAAGCTAATTTCCCAAAATGTTGGAGTTCCCCTTTAAGATACTATTAGTAGCAGCCAAGAAAGTATTGACTAAACTGTGGTACAGGGTAGAAACACAGACGAAGGAAAAATGGATAGAGATAATAGAGGGGATACAGGAAATGGAGAGAATCACACATATGCTGAGGCTACAAGAGTAGAAATTGGAGTCAAAATGGGAAAAGTGGGAGGAATATAGGAAGAAAGGAAACGACATCACAGAAGAATGAAAAGGAAACAAGAAAAGAAATTGGAATGTAAATAAACAATGTATGGACCGATGAACCCATGTCACTCCTTTTTATTTATTTTTGTCCCCCTTTTATTAGTTTTTTGATATTATGTCTTTATAATTTTGTCTGTAACTGTATTGTCTTTGATGTTTAAAAACTGCAAATCAAAATGTTTAAGTTTAAAAAATAAAAACAGTTTACAAAATTTCATTTACAATCACAATCAAATGTACAATGAAATCAGACATACGCCTTCCTAAACAGGTGGGTTTTGAGGTGGGTTTTAATGATAATGGAGTCAATGTTCCTGATGTCGGGGGTGTTGGATTCGGATATATCAGCCAGTATCACCTCGTCACCTGTGGTTACGTAAAGTTTTCTGCGTTGTGTTTATCTCTTTCTTATCGTACTGACTGATACCCACTCTCCTACCCCATGGATACATTTGTCTAAAAAATTATTAACAAGACACTGGAAGCAGGATACCTCTCCTGGATGTCGACGTTTATTCTCATAAACATACTCTGTACAAGATGGAAAAACAGTTCTGAAAGGTCCTTGAAAAAGTCTTAATTCATTATTCTACCGTCTCTTCTGCTATTAGTCCGATGGTGGTGGTCGCGGCCTAATGGTATCCAAAAAACCTTCCCTGTTAGCCGAAGCTAGCTTGTGGCAACCGGAGGGTGGGGCCACGCATCCCTTCCCCCCACCCTCTAGCTCCTGAGGTCTCTGTCTACGTGTCCACACTAGTCTGACCAAACCCGGAAGAACATATAAACTATAGTCCTTAGCAATGGCTGACAGCCCATAGCAACCGTGCAATGCATCTCCGTCTCACACACGACCCAAATGTATTAGTCTCTCTCTCACTCTCTCTCTACCCTGCCCCCATCACCTATAAGCGATGCCCCGACTGCCACAGCAGCGCTGCTGTGACTGGTGACCTTGGCACTATCTCTAAACACGCTGCCTGTGCTCCCACTGTCTACTGTGCAAACACACACACTCACTGGTTGCCAGCTACTTTTAAAATCTATAGATCCGTCTGAGTAGATGCTGTCATCTACTAGGGCTGACCTTCGATTTTTTTTTGGCAAGCTTCGATTTTAATTCGAAGCTTCGAATTAAAAAAAATTAATTTTATTTTTTTTATTTTTATTTTTTTTATAATATTTTTATTTTTTTATCTTATGTTGTGGGACTTGTACAGCACTTTGGTAAACTTTGTTGTTTTTAAATGTGCGCTATAAATAAAGTGGATTGGATTAATGAATTAAGTAGCCCCTTTCGTGACTGTGACGCAGCCAACACGGCTGTGTGATTTAATTCAAGGTGGATCACTGTTGTCGTTTGAACAACTTCAGATTTCATGGGAACTACCAATCCCCCAAATCAAGAATGTTTAAGATGAATGAAGTAAGATTTTGATTATTTGAAATATGGCCTGTGTAGACTAAACTATACACAGAATTATGTCTACATGGTCCGGCAATGTAGACCTTGTAGACTCCACTACAGACCAATTATCAGTGAATGTTCATGCATTTTTAAGAAGGGCTACTTCCACAAAAAAACTAAGAACTCACCAAAACATCTCAGTAGCACCTTATCTAAATGTTCTATTTCATATATGGAGATTCATATTTATTTATGTATTGCATGCATTTCTACATTTTATTTCCTATTTTGTTTATTCATCCCAGTATCTTTCTTTCTTATGTGTGGAATTCTACAAGGCATTTACATTCACATTTACATTTAGTCATTTAGCTGACGCTTTTATCCAAAGCGACTTACAAGTTCTGTACGACAGGTCATCAGGAAGGATACAACTCTATCAGCTGAGTAACAATATTCATCAAAGTGTTGCGTGTTACAGTGTAGGTTAGTTTATTAGGACAAGTGCATGACAGTAAGGTTAGTTAGGGTTAGATTTTTTTATTTTTTTTTTAAATTTTATTTCAGATAATGGTTGAAGAAGTGCGTCTTTAGTCGATGGCGAAAGATTGGACGGGATTCGGCTGTCCTAACTGGGGTGGTTTCATTCCACCATTGTGGGGCAAGGACTGAGAATAGGCGTGTAGGTGGTGTATATCCTTCAAACAGGCAATAGTGATGATATAATTTGGGCAATGCTGAGCTGGGTTCCTTTCCTCCAGTGTACACACACACCGAAGTAAAAATAAAAATAAAATTGTTGAAAAAAAATGCTTTTGAAAAAAAAATATATTAATTTTTATTTTATTTTTTAAACTTCGATTTTTTTTAATGTTCGAAGCTTGTGCCATCGAACGAAGCTTCGAAGCTTCGAAGTATTTAAGACAGCCCTATCATCTACAGATATTTACATTATGTACACATTGAAAAACAGGGCTATCCTATCAGGGGGGAGGGAGTTCCAGAGGCGAGGGGCAGAGCGGCTGAAGGCTCTTGACCCCATGGTGGAGAGACAGGCTGGGGGGCAGGTTGGGCAGGTTGATGGAGGAGGCAGACCTGAGGGACCGGGTGGGAATGTTGATGTGGAGGAGGTCGGACAGGTATGGAGGGGCAAGGTTATGGATGGCCTTGAATGTATGGAGGAGGATCTTGTAATCAATGCAGTGTTTGATGAGAAGCCAGTGGGGTTGGCATAGAAGGGGGTGATGTGACTGATGACAGGGGTTCTGGTGATTATACGAGCAGCAGCGTATGGAGGAGTTTGTGGGGGAGACCAAAGAGAAGGGAGTTGCAGTAATCCAAGCGGGAAGTGACGAGGGAGTGGACCAGGATTGCGGTGCTGTTGGGAGTGAGTGAAGTGCGGAGGCGGTTGATGTTCCGAAGGTGGAAGTAGGCGGGCCGGATGGTGTTGTTGAAGTGGGAATGGAAGGATAGGGTGCTGTCGAGGACGACACCCAGACTCTTAACCGGAGGGGAGGGGGAAACCAAGGAGTTGTCTATGATGGTGAGGGTGAAACTGGGGTGCTTGGTGAGTGTGGACTTGGAGCCAATGAGGACTACCTCTGTTTTATCACTGTTCAGTTTGAGAAAATTAGAAAACAGGCACAGATGGAGGGAGGGTGGACGTGGGTTTGGAGGAAACGTAGAGCTGGGTGTCATCCGCGTAACAGTGGAAATGGATGTTATATTTACGGAGAATCAGACCAAGTGGGAGGAGGTAGATGATGAAGAGGATAGGGCCAAGGACAGAGCCCTGGGGAACACCAGAGGAGAGGGGGGATGGATGGGATGTGAATGATTTTAACTGTATGAACTGAGTAAGGCCAGAGAGATATGAATGGAACCAGTCTACGGATGTGTGAGCTTAGTACTGTGTGTTTTGATAGACATTTCATCATTAGGTTTTCTCTAACAGGAATAGAGAGAGGGGTCCCGATAGAGAGGTGAGAGGTGAGTTCATCTTGGGTCCACAAACAAGGGGGAGGGTTCATTTGTTATAGGTTAGGGCGTGTCAAATGGCCCACACAGCAACAATCAGACTGTTTTATGCCTGTATAGCAGACATATTAATCTCAGAGCAAGGAGATTTGAAGGGTTTAGACCAGGGGTTCTCAAACGTTTTTATACCACAACCCCATTTTATTTAGGATTTTTTTTGGTGACCCCACACTTAAAGGGGCTATGCATTATTGTTACAAAGGATCAGATTAAACCGAATATATATATTTATTGATTGATATATATTGCATAATATTTGTATATCGTTTGATATCCCTTGTATATTCCTTGTACATATACACGGAATATCCCTTTAGCCTAGTACAGACCATAATATTTCATTCTCCTATTGGACAGCGGTCCACAGGCGCCAAGGCCATGCCTCCAGAGTCAGGTTCAAAGCCACCGTCAAGACATGTCTGTACATGCCTGGCCTTGCCCAAGAATACGAGACAGAAATGAGGTTGGCACTAGATTGTTCGCTGTGCATATAAATATGGCGCAGGTGAATACAGAAGCACTTAGTCAGAAGTCAGTGTTACCCAATAAGTTGAAGCCTCACCCACGATACTCCGTGCGGTGAAGTATGGCCTGTTTGGCCCCAAATAGAGCATTGAGACCGCATGCGAATTAATAACTGAATTGTCAGAGTTTGGCGCTATACCGTCGAGTGCGACATATTTCTATTAAGTCAGTAATAGTCTATTTGTGTATAGTGTATCGTGCGGCTAAAGTTCTACAGTGACCAGCATCACCAACGCTTCCTCGTATCAGCTAGAGAGCTTATCCAGGCTGGGCTGCTTTCATGGCGCTTTCACCCGAGGAGCCCTAGACGAGAACCGTGTGGACATGTACACTGGATTAATCTACCCGACGACTACATAGCCCTTTGCGGCTGGATTATATTTGCTTTTGGTCCTGTGATTAATGGAGCGGAGAATCGCCGACGCCTACACATGTGTGGGATTTACCCTGTGAGGAGCCACGTCGAGTCTGCGCCTCAGAGAGCCTGAGGCAGGCTAGCTTTCTTCCCTGTGGATCTACAGGCTACGGAGAACAGCTGTATTCGTCTGTGGATCAAGATCTTATTGCACCGTCTCCCGTACTCGGAGTCTCCTTATCATCGTTGACCCAGGCTCTACTACCGACAGATCCTCTACCCCTGCTGGCTTACAACCGGGGGGACCCTTCCAGTATCTCCCGCTATATATTACTAGTGTACCATAGATATAATTCCCTAAGATTCAGGTTGTATAATTACCTCCTGCGTAACCAGAGAATGGACATTCATTATTGATTTGCCTACGCACATTCCTTTGCCTTATAAGCGCATCCAAAGTAAAATAGAGAAGTATATTATGTACCTTTTGCTGCAATAAATACTTAATTACAACTTTGTGTGGAACCAATTCATTGTGGGAAGTGTTCATCATATTTATATATCATGTACTGTATGGCCAGTAATTAAAGTACATAAGACGGTAGTGGTTTAATGATACCATACTTATCAATACAGTCAGGGAATTGTACCCCTCAGTTACAATTATAAATGTCATTTTTCAGTCTCTAGCATTGTATTATAGTAATAGGAGTTTGTATCAATGTGTTTTAGGGTCTAAATACCATATTGGCGGATTGCTCCGATTCAGCCCAGCCCCTTTCGTCCTCTAGTAAATCGGGTCATTTTGATTTGAAGGCCTGAGTCACGTCATTCGGGCTGTGGGTAGCGCACAGTGATGCGATTGGCTCTGTGGTTGGAGCTAATGCCCGCCCCCATTCTACCTAGACTAGACAGCGAGTGGAGCTGCAGGGCCGTGCGCTTTGGAGGGAGAGAAAGGAAGAGAGAGCCGAGAGGGAGAGAAAGGAAGAGAGAGGGAGGGAGGGAGAGAGAGGGGGCACTGGGGGGGGGGGGGGGGTACCTGCCGGCCGCGCGCCACACGGGAGATTGAAAGAAAGAAAAGAAAAAAAACACACAAGCTGCCCCGTCTCATCAGCGAGAGCCGAGTGGGAGAGAAAGGAGAGAAAGGAAGAGAGAAGGAGGGAGGGAGAGAGAGGGGGCACTTGGGGGGGGGGGGGGGGTACATGCCGGCCGCGCGCCACACGGGAGATTGAAAGAAAGAAAAGAAAAAAAACACACAAGCTGCCCCGTCTCATCAGCGAGAGCCGAGTGGGAGAGAAAGGAGAGAAAGGAAGAGAGAAGGAGGGAGGGAGAGAGAGGGGGCACTTGGGGGGGGGGGGGTACCTGCCGGCCGCGCGCCACACGGGAGATTGAAAGAAAGAAAAGAAAAAAAACACACAAGCTGCCCCGTCTCATCAGCGAGTGGAGCTGCGGGGCCGTGCGCTTTGGAGGGAGAGAAAGGAAGAGAGAGCCGAGAGGGAGAGAGGGGGCATTGCCTCTCTCTCTCTCTCTCTCTCTCTCTCTCTCTCTCTCTCTCTCTCTCTCTCTCTCTCTCTCTCTCTCTCTCTCTCTCTTCCCCCCCCTCCCTCCCTCCCTCTACCAGTGCAGACTGTGGTCTGACTGTCACTCAAAGTGCTTATGGGCGGAGCCAGGCCATAACAGCCTGATTTCTTGAGGCTGAAAAATGATGGTTTTGAGTACTTGATTAGAAATATAAAACAATGCATTTTTTTGAAAAAAACTTTACAAATGTCTTCAATAGACTAACAGGAATTGTGTAAAGTTGCCCAAATAGTGCTAGGAATAGCAGTGCATAGCCCCTTTAATGTATCGCGTAATTTCAACGTGGAAATAAGGAATATCGAAATAAAAGCACACGTTGTTGAACTTGATTTATTAGAAAATGAAATTACACTACAGCACTGTGTTATCAATGAAATTAATGAATATTATCAACAAAAGCAACAGAAAAAATTACAGAAAATGCGTTCACATGCGCTTTGGCGGAGATCCGCTTCTACTCTGAGCCGAGATCTGTATTTATTTTGTCACAGAGGTATGTTGATGCGAAGGGGACAAGCTTTCTCAGCACAGCATTACACAACACTGGGTACTCGTTCCGGACTGATATCCAGAACTTTGCGAAATTGTTCAATGAGCCCTTCTAGTGGCTACAGATGATGGGCTTCAAATAATTGTTTGCAGCATTCTGTTCCTACAAAAAGCCATCAAGCAGAGTAAATACCCCCTAATCTTCGCTGAGTGCCACTAACAGAGTTTCTTAATCCAGCTCTCCATTTTAGCTGCTAGTCCAAACAGGTCTGTGTCCCAATTTGTAGTCCCAGATTCAACGTATTGAGGTGGTCAAAGATGTCAGCTAGATATGCCAGCTGTGCCAGCCATCCATTATCAGCACATTTCTCTGCCAATGGGTTTTGGTCTGCAAGGAAAATCTGCGCTTCTTCTCCGAGTTAAAAAAGGCAATTTAATACTCTGCCTCGAGATAGCCACCTCACTTCAGTGTAGGGCTGGGCGATATATCGAGTATACTCGATGTATCGCAGCTTGTTCTACATGAGATGTAGTAAATTACTATATCGTGAACATCAAGTATATGTTGTCACGTCGCGGCTGAGATGAGACTTGCTTTAGTGCAGAGCTGTCCTCTCATTTTCATAGACAGACCAGCGCGGACCTTAAATGACATGCAATTTATACGGATCCCCGTATATGATTGATTGATTGAAAAGTTTATTAACAGATTGCAGAATGGGTACAGTACAGTACAGCTCAATACATACAATTGTTAAGAGGATGCAGACCAGAGAAAGACTTTCGTCTTGTTTACATCAGGGTCCCCCATTTTCAATTCATCATAACATATATGACATACATGACATACAGATAGACAGTACTGCTACATCTATATGACGTATCAGATTTGCAAATACAGTACTGTTTGTGATACAAAAAGTGTCCAGAAAAAGAGTGTATATACATTTGACGTAGAAACTGTACATTGGAGGAGGTTGGGTGGGTGGGTGGGTGGGGGCTGTACATTGGAGGTGGGGGGGGGGGGGGGGGGGAGCTGGGTAGGGGGGGGGGACACTGTACACTGTACATTGGAATACTGACAAAGCCATAGTTGGTCATTTACTGTACAACTGGGTTAGGACATTTGTAGGGGCCAGTTTCGAATTGCAGTCTCCCGTAGGTGTTCTTTGAGTGTTTTTTTGAAAGTGGGTAGTGATTTACATTCCTTTACAGCTTTGGGTAGGGCGTTCCACATTGATGTGACATAATTGCGAAACGTGTTTAGTCCCTTGTTTGAGCCGAAACTGGGTTTAACATGATTTGTGGAGCTCCCTCTGGTGTTGTGATCGTGGTATTCACTGACCTTTGGGAAGTATTTTGACATGTACATGGGTACCTTAGTGTATCTTGTAGACCAGGCCCATTGCAAGTTGCTGTACTCTGTCGTCTACTCTAAGCCATCCTAGGTTGTCAAAGTGGGCAGGGGTCAGGTGGGTTCTAGGAGTCAGGTCAAGCAGTAGTCTGACTAGCTTGTTTGTAATTCGTTTTTTAGTGCCTTTGAGGTGCTTTGGTACCATGAGGTGCAAGCATAGTCGTAGTACCCTTGAATGAGTGCTCCTGCCAGAGTCTTCAGGGTATTCTTGTTTACCAGAGAGGAGATCCGGTACAAGAATCGAGTTCGTTGGTTGACTTTTTTTTATTACATTGGATGCCATTTTGTCACAGGAAAAATTTGCCTCTAGGATGGAACCTGTAACTGAGGGGTTACAATACCCTGACTGTATTAAAGATTGTGATATATTAAACCACTACTAGTTATGTACTTTAATTACTGGCCATACAGTACATGAATATATATGATGAACACCCACACAAGAATACGGCATTGACACATAAAGTTCTATTGGAGGGTTATTTATTATTATTAAGCAACGTTAGGTTACAGATTGAGAATTAGGCTCGCGCTTGTATGGCGAAGAACATACGTAAAGTCAGTCAATGAGAATAGTAGGAATACTATGATGGGTCTAAGCTGACGCCACCTGTGGTATAGCAATTATATGGGCCACACCGGTACCAGCTGGAGACACTGGGGGGTTCCCTCCGGGGTGTAAAGCCGGGAGGGGTAGAGGAATGGTCGGGTACAAAGTCTGGGTCAACGAGGAATAACGAGGCTCCAGATACAGGAGCCGGTGCATGTACTCCCTTGATCAGCAGACAAAGCAATAGTTGTAATCCAATATGCTCGATAGCATTGACGACAGCTAGCCAGCCCCTTCCAAGAGGCGGGCCCGAGTGATGATCCTCACGGGGGTAAATCCCAAACGACAGTGGAATCAACGGTGCTCTTCTCCGGTGGTCACGGTCCCAAAGCAATATAATCCAACCAGAAATGGTTCTACAATCGCCGGTGTAGATTCTCCTGTGTACATATCCAACGGTTCTCGCCTAGGACTCCTCGGGTGTGGGCACGGATTTAGGCCGCACAGCCTGGATAAGTGCACTAGCTAAATACACAACGAACCGATGGTAATGCTGGTCACTGAAGAACTGTAGCCGCACGATACACTATAAATGAATGAAATATAAAACGTAAAGTGAATATCTAGTGCCAACCTCAGTTCTTGTCTCGTATCACTACGCAGACTCTGGGCATGTACCGACATGCCCGGAGTTGCCTTTGAACTTGCCGTTGGGGGCTTGGTCGTTGGCGCCTGGGGTCGCTGTCCAATAGGAGAGCGAATATTACTCTGGTTTGTATGCAGGTAAAGGGATATTCCGTGTATATATACAAACAATATACAAGGTATATCAAAACAATAAATATATATATTCAGTTTAATCTGACCCTTTGCAACAGAACCCATCCTATAAACGTACTGATGGTATAATCACAGTTTTATTTATCCTTTTACATCGTATTACATTCCCTTTTAAAACAATAACATTCTCACTGTAAGAGATATGGCCTCATACGGGTCCATTAAAACTTATTGCGTATTCCTTCTCTCGCAATGCACTGTCAAACTGTCAACAAAAGCCAGTGACAGCGACCGGAAAACACTGTTGCCTCGCGACATGGATTTACATTAATTAAAGTCACACACACAGGCTTCTATCAATTCTAATAACAAAAAAGTCCTGGATATTCATATTCTATATAAATGTAAATGTAAATATTCCTAAACACAAATATTACAGGTAATTACTAAAAAAATAATAAACCATTCTTGGGGTTATTTACACTCCCACCAAATTATAATGTTTTTCTTTTTCTTTTCTTTTTTACTAAAAGTAAACCTTCAAAACATATAATTCAATTCAAAACAATATCACATGTCATCAATGCATAGTGCTTAAACAGCTTCTAGCAATAAAACCAATTTCTGGACATGCCGCTCCACTATGGAGGGCCTGCCGTTGCGCTCTCCTTTGTGGTTCAGTCCCTTATCTCCAAGCAAGATCTTGACCCGTCTCACAAGTCCATCCTTGCCCTGAATGACTTCTGAGACGCTCCCAAGCCTCCATTGACTTCGTGGCAAGGTGTCATCATTGTCCATGACTACATCACCGACTTGCAGGTTCCTTTTAGTGTTATGCCAGCACTGTCTTGTCATGATGCTGTGGAGGTACTCCGTTTTCCATCTACTCCAAAATTGTTCTGTCAAGTATTGAACCTGACGCCATCTCTTTCGTCCATACAGATCCTCTCTTTCGAATTTGCCAGGTGGAGGCAAGGCTGCAGTGGATTTCATTGTGATCAGGTGGTTGGGTGTTACGATGGGGTAGGTAGAATACAATAATACAGAAAGGGATGGAATGGAGGAGGCAGAGGCGAGGAGTGAAGCTTGGAGAAGGGTGTTTACTGTAGAATCCAGTGCAATACAAGGAACATACAGAAACTACATAACAAACTTCACAATACAAAACAACAAACACTAAGACTTACTAGAGGGAGAACGGTGCGACACGACGTGGATAGGAACAGGGAGTAACTGGAGGTATGTCGCCACAAACATCTCAGCAACCACAGGCAATAAATACAGCTCCTAATTAACGTTAATTAGTAATGGACGACAGCTGGGGGGAGAAGGCATAAGAACTAATACAACACAAAGAAACAAGAACTAGGCTATATAACACACATAATCAGAAATACAAACATAGAGAAACCTAAACAGCTAACAATTGTAATATCAACAACAAACAATGTAATGACAGCATACTGTTAAGGATATTTATCATTACAGCGTGTATCGATTGTTTGTGACCACTAGAGGGTGGTAGACCAATGTCAGGCCGAGGGCCAATGTCAGATGGAGGGCATTGCCCAAAGTCAGGTGGAGAGCACTGCTCAAAGTTACCATCCTGACCCGTCCAACCATGACCGGGCCTAGGATCCTGACAGTACCTCCCCCTCAACGGGGGGCTTCCAGACCCCAGAAGACAACGTCCATAGCCAGGCGAGGGAGGAAGCTGGAACCCCGGAGAGGATCCAGGGAGGGGACCCGAAGACCAGGGGCCGGGAGGCCGAGCGAAAACCCCAGGAGGGGCATAGCAGCCAGGGAGGCTGAAGACGGGTGCAGATACCCGGAGAGGGGGGGTGAGGACGGGAACAGAGACCCGGTGAGGGGGAGTGGGGATGGGCGCCGAGACCCGGGTAGGGGGGCAGAACCTGAGAACCGAGGCCCGGCGAGGGGGAGTGGGGACGGGCACCGAGGCCCGACGAGGAGGGCTGGACCTGGGAAGAGAGGCCCGACGAGGGGGGGTGGGTACAGGTGTAGAAGCCCGGGAAGGGGAGCTGGACCCTGGAGCAGGATCCCGGGCGAGAGACCCTCCAGCCGCCGGACCCGGGACCGGTTCAGGAGAGCCGGACCGGAGGTGCGGCGGCGACGACCCCTGGAGCAGGATCCCACGCAGACCACGGCGAAGACCACAGCGAAGACCCCGGCGAGGACCACGGCGAGGACCAGGACGCTGATCACGGCGCAGAGCTGGACCAGACGGGGAGTCAGGATCCGTCGAGGAGCAGGGCGGCGGCACCGCAGCCGGGCCAGGTGTAGAGGCCGGGCAGGATGTGGAGACCGGGCCGGTCTCGGCGGCGAGGCGTGGTATAGGACCCGGGAATGAGGAGCCAGGACCCAGAGCAGAGGCTGGACTGGGCGTGGAAGCTGGACCAGCTGTGGAGGCCTTGCTAGCCATACTAGCCTCGGGGGCTAGGATAACTGTGAGCCCTGGACTCCCTATGAGAACTGTGCTAGCTGGGAATGCCTGGCTAGCTTGGGACATCTGGTCCGTCTCCGGTACTAGGCTCACCCTGAACCTGGAGTCTAGTCTGGCAGTGGAGACTGTGCTAGCTGGAAACGGCCGGTTAGCTATTGAAACGAAGCTAACGGGCGGAGCTGTGTTAGCTGGGGACGGCTGGTTAGCTATTGACACGAAGCTAACGGGTGGAGCTAGGTTAGCTGGGAGTGGCTGGTTAGCTATTGACACAAAGCTAACCGGCGGAGCTATGTTAGCTGTGGACGTCTGGTTAGCTGTCTCGGGCGTGGAAGCTGGACCAGCTGTGGAGGCCTTGCTAGCCATACTAGCCTCGGGGGCTAGGATAACCGTGAGCCCTGGACTCCCTGTGAGAACTGTGCTAGCTGGGAATGCCTGGCTAGCTTGGGACATCTGGTCCGTCTCCGGTACTAGGCTCACCCTGAACCTGGAGCCTAGTCTGGCAGTGGAGACTGTGCTAGCTGGAGACATCTGGTCTGTCTCAGATACTAGGCTCACCCTGAACCTGGAGCCTAGTCTGGCAGTGGAGACTGTGCTAGCTTGAAACGGCCGGTTAGCTATTGAAACGAAGCTAACGGGCGGAGCTATGTTAGCTGGGAGTGGCTGGTTAGCTCTTGACACAAAGCTAACCGGCGGAGCTATGTTAGCTGGGGACGTCTGGTTAGCTGTATGAGCGGAGCTAACGGGTAGAGCTGTACCATCTGGAGACGTCTGGCCATCTATGGTGGCGGAGTTAACAGGCGGAGCTGTGATAACTGGGGACGGCCGGTTAGCTATTGGCACGAAGCTAACGGGCGGTTCTGTGTTAGCTGGGGACGGCCGGTTAGCTATCGGCATGAAGCTAACGGGCGGAGCTATGTTAGCTGGGAACGTCTGGTTAGCTGCATGAGTGGAGCTAACAGGCGGAGCTGTGCTAACTGGAGACGTCAGAACAGCCTCAACGGCTGTGGGGGGCTCTAGGCTGACCGTAAGCCTGAGAACAGTCGGCAGGCTAGCTACCCTAGCCTCCGACTTGTGCTTCTCCATGAGGCCAGCAACATGTTCAGCCATCTCCCACATCGCTGGCTCCAGTGTCGGATTCTCCATGGCGACCTGGTCGATCTTCCGGAGCAGGAACCCCCACTTGGCCAGTGAGTAATGCTTCATGTCAGTCTCACCGGCCATCAGGCTCAGGACGACCCGAATGGTATCGCTTGCCCTTCCTGCTGTATTCGTTATTGGTGGCGACATTCTGTTACGATGGGGTAGGTAGAATACAATAATACAGAAAGGGAAGGAATGAAGGAGGCAGAGGCGAGGAGTGAAGCTTGGAGAAGGGTGTTTACTGTAGAATCCAGTGCAATACAAGGAACATACAGAAACTACATAACAAACTTCACAATACAAAACAACAAACACTAAGACTTACTAGAGGGAGAACGGTGCGACACGACGTGGATAGGAACAGGGAGTAACTGGAGGTATGTCGCCACAAACATCTCAGCAACCACAGGCAATAAATACAGCTCCTAATTAACGTTAATTAGTAATGGACGACAGCTGGGGGGAGAAGGCATAAGAACTAATACAACACAAAGAAACAAGAACTAGGCTATATAACACACATAATCAGAAATACAAACATAGAGAAACCTAAACAGCTAACAATTGTAATATCAACAACAAACAATGTAATGACAGCATACTGTTAAGGATATTTATCATTACAGCGTGTATCGATTGTTTGTGACCACTAGAGGGTGGTAGACCAATGTCAGGCCGAGGGCCAATGTCAGATGGAGGGCATTGCCCAAAGTCAGGTGGAGAGCACTGCTCAAAGTTACCATCCTGACCCGTCCAACCATGACCGGGCCTAGGATCCTGACAGTTGGGAGTAAGTGGCTCTAAACCAGACCTGGGCATTGTACGGCCCGCGGGCCGGATCCGGCCCGCGGGATGATTCTGACCGGCCCGCGAAAGATTACATGATAATAAAAAAAAATAAAAAAAAAATAAAAAAAAATATTTTATTTAATATTTTTTTTTTATTTTTATTTTTTTCATGTCAACGTTCACACGCACAGTATACGCTTAGGAGACATGCTCAGAAGATGTTGGTTCTCTTTGGATCCACCTACATATGTGAACAGACATTCTCAGTCATGACGTTTACCAAGTCCAGGTACAGATCCTCTCTCACTGATGAACATCTGGCAGCTGTGCTTCGCATCTCCACCTCAGACATGCAACCTGACTTTGATGGACTTGTTAAAGCTCAACAGAGACTGGATTTCTCACACTGAATGAAAAAAAAAGAACTGAAGAACACTAAAATGTGGAAATATAACAAGTGAAATGGGACACTTGATATTTTTTTTTCTTTTTTTTGCAGTTCTGAAAACATTAAATGTTTAATATAGGCATGTAAAGTAAAAAAAAGGCTACAAAACTGGGACACTTTTCTTTACACAGTTCAGTGACATGTCTTGTTTATTTTTGCTATAAGATGATGTGATGTCTTTTGAAAGCTAAGAAAATCCTTGTTTCAATAGTATATGAAACTCAAAATGCCCTTTGTTATTAATGTTTCACATTTTGTTTATCATTTTGGAAATAAATTCTATTTGAATAAATTATATTTTTGAAAGCTAACCTCACCTTTTAATTGCCAAATAATAACATACACTCTTACCAGGGGTCAAAACAATGCCATTTACTGCTTTTTATATAGAAATAAAATGTATATTATGCATAATTGAGTTTGGAATTTTGGCCCGGCCCCCCAACATATTTTCAGTTGCTCATTCGGCCCCCCGGGAAAAATAATTGCCCACCCCTGCTCTAAACTATTTGGGCTGTTTAGAGTATCGACCGTGAGTGGACGGCTGTTTACAATAGCCATGGTCTCATAAAAGAAGGTGTGCAATGACGCATCACTGAGCCTGCCAGGGGCAAGCAGCAGAGTGGCACTGAGGATGCTTCTCACAGTTCTTATTTGCCGTTCCCACACGCCTCCTGCATGGCTGGCATGAGGTGCATTCGTTACAAAGTCACACTGCTTTTATGTGAGAAATGTGTTCAGTCTGTCTGTGTCCAACTCTTTCAAATCAGCATTCAGTTCGTTTTTTGCACCCATGAAATTTGTGCCTTGGTCGCATTTAATTTGTCGCACAGCACCTCTTAATGCAATGAAGCATCTCAGTCCATTAATGAAAGTGTCTGTGGACAAGTCTTCCAGCATCTCAATGTGAATGGCTCTAGAGCAGAAACAGGTGAAGAGCAACCCATACCTTTTTTCTTGTTTTCTTCCTTGCTTTGTCAAAAAGGGGCCAAAACAGTCCATCCCACAGTATGTGAACGGTGCCGTGGGTTCTGTTCGTTCAACAGGCAAGTCACTCATCCATTGGCCTTCAACAGGCCTTCTCAGCCTTCGACACGTCACACAGTGACGGATGTAGGTTGCGACAGCTCTGCTCAGTCCACAGATCCAATAGCCACTGGACCTAATTTCATTGATGGTGAAGCCTTTACCCTGATGTTTCACTCTTTCATGATGATGGGCGATGATCAGATTCGTCATGTGATATCCCTGAGGAATGACAGTTGGGTGTTTGAATGTGCCCTGGAAAGATGAACGGCTGAGCCTGCCTCCGACCTTAAGCACACCCTCTGTGTCCAGGAAAGGGTCTAGGTGGTGCAGCTTGCTGTGTCTTGGTAGCCGATGTCCTTTGCTTAGTAGCTTTATCTCATCTCCGTATGCTTGGCTATGTATGTCCTTGATGATGAGTCTCTCTGAACTTTGTCTTTCATCAACTGTTGAGAGGTCACATGATTTGACTTTTCTTGCACGCCGCAGGAGACGCACCACTGCCTTGATGGCCTGAGACCAGGATGAAAACTTGTTCAGTCGGTCTACAAGGCTGACATGTTCTGAGCTCTTTGTCTGAAAGGTCTGAGCCTTTTTGACTTCTGGGTCACAGACGGGTAGTTCTGACGGCACCTCGGTTGGCATTTCTATCTCCTTTTTCCATAGAAAGCTAGGGCCAGTGAACCAATCAGAAGAGAGCAGCTCCTCTACTGTTTTCCCCCTGGATGCTTAGTCAGCTGGGTTTTCATCAGTAGGTACGTGAAACCACTGCTTGGGGTCTGAGTCATGATGGATTTTCTGCACCCTGTTTGCCACAAAGGTGTGAAAGCAGCGAGCTTCATTATTAATGTAGCCTAACACAACCTTTGAATCCGTCCAAAAGAACTCTTCTACATTACAGTATCCTAATTCTTCTTTGAGCATATTGCTCACTGTGACTGAGACAACTGCTGTGGTAAGTTCTAACCTGGGTATTGTTGTGACCTTCAGCGGCAAGACGCGCGCTTTCCCCATAAGAAGAGCACAGTGAATGTTTTCTCTTTCATTCTTCAGTCTCATGTATTGGCCATAGCCTGTGGTGCTGGCGTCTGAGAAATTATGTACTGTAGTTGTGTTTTGATCACTTTTCCAAAGCCAGCTGGCTGGTAGCACCGAGCTATGTGTATCCTTTCCATCTTAGCAAGGTCATCTTTCCATTTCTCCCACCGTGGCTTCAGTTGCTCTGGAATCGGGTCATCCCATCCTGTTCCTTGATGGCACATTTCCTGGAGAATCTTCTTTCCATTGAGGATGTAGGGAGCTACGAAGCCCAGCGGGTCGTATATGGAGGCGACAGATGACAGGATGCCACGCTGTGTCGCTGGCTGGTTCTTTGATGTGACTTTAAAGGTGAAACAGTCACTCTCGACATTCCAGTTTATTCCCAATGCTCTTTCTAGGGCTGTGTCATTGAATGTGAGATTCTTTGCCTTAATGTCTGTGGCGAGTTCTGTTGAGGGAATGCTCTGGAGAACAGCACAGTTGTTCGACACAAATTTGTGGAAGCGTAAACCTCTCTCTGCACACAGCTCACGTGCCTCTTTTGCCATTTGAATGGCCTTTTCAACAGACTCAACACTGGCAACACCGTCGTCTACATAAAAGTCTCTGGTAATGAACTGAGACCCTAATGGGTGTGTGTGACTGTGTTCATTGGCGAGCTACTTCAATCCATAGTTTGCACACCCTGGTGAAGATACAGCTCCAAAAAGATGGACCAGACCAAGATCTCTAGAAGTGGGGTGATAGAGTGCAGTCTAAGTGACCATCACATCATTTTCTGCACTCGTAAAATTCACAGACCTGTAATAAATTGTCACAACATAATCAGATTCAGATCTCTAAAAAACTACACAAGTGAAGCCTTAAAAACAGCTCTGGACAAAGTAGATTGGACAAATGTACTAAACTGCACATCGACAGAAAAAGCTTGGTCATGCTTTAAAACCACCTTCCTTTCAGTTATTGACCCGCTTGCACCCTCAAAGGTGACCAGGGTCAAAGCTAGAACAGAGCCCTGGGTCACTGCCGAGATTCTAAAAGCCATCAGAGTGAGAAATGAGAGCTTCTCTAAATACAGAAAAACTAAAAATGAACAGCTCTTTGAGACCTGTAAAACACTAAGAAATGGAGTAACCAATATGATCAAAAAAGCAAAACTGAACAATTTTAATGAAAACATTGAGGAAAATAAAAATAATCCTCAAAAACTGTGGAAGTCTTTAAAAACACTGGGTCACAATAATAGACTCAAGACTAAAACCACAAATCTCAACCTGAAAATAGATAACACGATCATCTCTGACAAATTGAGCGTGGCAAATTGTTTAAACACCTTCTTCACAACTGTTGCTACCACTTTGGTGAACAAACTGCCGATCCACTCTCGCCGATATGGCATACAGCACATCCAGGCCTTTTATAAGGAACTGGGTGTACGTGAAAATGATTTTAAATTGACTGAAGTAACTACTGAAGAGGTTATGAAAAAGCTCAGTATGCTGCAGCCAACAAAAGCCACAGGCCTTGACAATATTCCCACCAGATTTCTCAGAGACTCTGCTTCCATCATAGCTCCCATTGTAGCCCATATCACCAACCTCTCCATCAACCAGGGTCACATCCCGCAAGAACTCAAGCTTGCTAGGGTAACCCCTCTATTTAAAAAAGGAAACAAACTAGATCCAGGTAACTACCGCCCCGTTTCTATCCTTTGTTCCATATCAAAGGTAATTGAGAGGCTGGTATATGAGCAGATAGACAACTACCTGACTGAACATAGACTACTGTACCAGTTCCAATCAGGTTTCAGAAAATCACACTCCACTGACACCTGTTTACTGTACCTGACAGATTATATAAAACGGGAGATGGACAAGGGGAACTACTGCAGGATGGTAATGTTGGACCTGCAAAAGGCGTTTGACACGGTCAACCACTCCATCCTACTAGAAAAATTGAGAGCGATAGGCTTTGATAGCAAGTCAGCCAAATGGGTCAAGTCCTACCTGGAGGGAAGAGAACAGGTGGTAGACATCAATGGCACCTTGTCCTCGTCCCTTCCAGTGACATGTGGGGTCCCCCAAGGAAGCATTTTGGGGCCTCAACTGTTTTTAATATATATTAATGACATGAAATCGGCATGCGATTGCAACCTGTTCCTGTTTGCTGACGACTCGGCACTCCTGGTCTCTGACAGGGATAAGTCTAAAGTGGAAAGTGTCCTGAGCAGTGAAATGAAAAAGATCTGCTCTTGGCTCAGTGACAATAAATTGTCTCTACATCTGGGAAAAACAGAGGCCATACTCTTTGGGTCAAACGCCAACCTAAAGAAATCCCAGGGTTTTAAAATTAGAGTAGGTGAAAACATTATTGAGGATAAAGAGGAGGTCACCTACCTGGGCTTTATTTTAAATAACAAACTTTCTAACGAAAAAATGGCACAAAAAGTTATTACTAAGGTCAATCAAAAAACCAAATTTTTATTTAGAATTTCCTCGTTCATAAATAGAAACGCTCTGAGGACCCTAGCTGGAGCCCTCATCCAATGTCACTTTGACTATGCTTGCACTTCATGGTACAGCAACATATCAAAACAAATGAAGACAAAGCTCCAGACCTCCCAAAACAAACTAGTGAGACTCCTGCACAACCTTCACTTTAGGACTCACCTAACGCCAGCCCACTTTAGCAGTCTGGGATGGCTTAGGGTTGAAGAAAGGGTACACCAGCTTAAAATGCTACTGGTTTTTAAAGTACTGAAAGAAACGGTCCCCAAGTACCTAGTAAATTATTTTAATAAAGTAGGAGATGTCCACAAACACGCCACAAGAGGAAGCCCCACGGACCTGGTCCCGCCGAGAGTCAGGACATGCATGGGGAAAGATGCATTTTTTTACTCGGCTACGGTAATGTGGAATGCCCTGCCAACATTCATAAAACTCCTGAACTCCCCTCTCGGATTTAAATCCGCCCTAAAAACATGGCTCAGCAGCAACTCAAATTGGTCTTAAAATGTTTTTTATCTCTTTTATCATAACTTGGCTTTTATTTCTTTTATCATGAGTTGCTTTTAAGGGTTTGCGGATTTTCTTTTAACATTAGTTAACGTTAGGTTATGACTATAACCAAGTTCTGTTAACACTAGTGGACGCTCTGCGTCTGTTGCATATATCTCGCTTCAGCATATATACACTGAATAATTTCACAAATGTACCTTTAAATGCCAGCATTCATCTGGCCATACCCCCATCCGCTTACCTATATAAGCAGGGGTGGTGCCACACACTCATCTCCTTCCCAACAAATTTCATCACAATGAAAAATCAAGGGCCGCAGCGGCGTCTAGACGCAGAGCGTCCACTAGTGTTAACAGAACTTGGTTATAGTCATAACCTAACGTTCTGTATCACACTAGCTCCCGCTCTGCGTCTGTTGCATAATAGGAGCTGAGCGGGAGCTAGAAGCTCGACAAATACACCCCGCTGAGGCCCCCCACAGCCATCAGATCAGGGAGGGCCGAGCCCCCCCGACCCACCCTAATGGAGGGCACCCCCCCTATTGGTGGCCTCACGGGAGGGCGACGGACCCGACCGTGCGAAGAGGCACTCAAGCAACTCAACGCACAGGGTGAGCAGACCGTGGCTTGACCCCACGACTACACACACGCACAACCCGCATGCCACCCGGGAACAGACGGAGGAAACAACCTCGTTACTGCCCCCAGAATCATGGGGTCAAGGGCAAACCCAACCCCGTGGCAAGGCCGTAGCAGCGGAGCGCGAAGGAAGACCCAGACCCACCAAAGGGACTGGACCCCCTGGAACGGGGGCCCGGAGAAGTCCATGATGCCAGCATCAAGACCCCACCAGGTGGGCACGTAGTGCCCCGCCCCCCACATCGCCAGCGTATTCGGACAAAGGCCCCTCAGCCGAGCGGGCCCTGTCCCCCCAATAGTACACCGCCTGGCACACTGACCCTGCAACAGGCAGTCAGCATGGCCGTAAGCACACAAAAAAGGTTAACCAACGGAAGCAGGCAGCGCACCGGGGAAAAACCAGGCAACAGGCTATCAACCCTAGCCTGGAGACTGCGGACGAGACAGGCGCCAGAGGGGACAGCTGAACACAGCCGCCCCGGCGGAAGGAGCGGAAGCTGGCGGTGTTGCATGACCAAGCCTCCATTTAAAACCCCCACCCAGAGGGGTTGAGGCAGAGAAGGCTGACACGATTGGCAGACATCATGAACGTGCAGGGGCACCCTCAAACGGTGAACCCGGGAGTTGACACTGCTCCAACACACCAGGGAATCAACCACCTTGGTGTTACCCAAAGCGGTGGTTGTTCCCATAACCCCTCAAGAAAAAACCACAGTACAAGTGTTTCAGTTTTCAAAAAAGGGTTAACCCAGGCCTACGGGTCGACGAAACAGTACTTCGGACCGGGCCTGGCGATACGGGAAGCACAGGGTCACCAGAGGAGGTCAAAGACCACCCCAACAGGCCCCTCTTCGCCATGCGTGAGAGAGGAGCGAAAAAGAATGGAGAACCAGCCCCTAAGCACACCGTACTTGGTATTCCCAGGCGGTCTCCCAACCAAGTACTAACCAGGACCAACCTGTGTAGCGGCCGAGATCCGACGAGATCGAGCGTGTACAGGTCGGCATGGCCGTAAGCCATTACGACAGTGCTGAGTAAAAAACGTACCCAACCAGGGTCTCCATAGCGCTTAACCCTGTGACACCCGGACCGACCTGGCATTTTTCCCCCTGAAAAAAGCCCAAGTCCCTCAGGGTACCAGAACAGCAGATCTGCATCCCCGGCGGACAACGGGTTCAACTGATCCGGACCAGCGTGACCAGAACCAGTCCCGTGCCCTAACCACGCCGACATGCCTACTCCAGGAGAAAGGGCAGATATGCGTGTCGATCTTAACATGAAAAGAAGGCGCCACCCAGACGTTCGGGCGAACCGCGCCTGGTGGCCCACCCCAAGGGCGTGAGACCCCTCTACATATGTTCAGATCCATTCCATCATCATCCCCCAGACATGAACGAGAATCCGTCGATAACCAACCCAGGTCGTGGGATGTGGTCGTCGGAAGAGGAAAAACCCCCATCTCAGTCGCTTTATAAAAACGCCGCTTTAACCTCAAGCAACCAAGGCGTGCCAGTCAGTCGCCTGTTTTTCAGCGAGCTAGCACTATACGTGCGTCGGGACACACCCCCATCAATGAACAGGCTATTTAGACCTGTCATTGAATCCCCAAGGCGCCCAGGGGAACGACAAGAGGGGTGCGATGCTTCCTAACTCCAACTCTTTTTAAAAGAAAAGAAGGAAGCACCAACAGTATGTATCCCAGTCTACACAGCCGGGGGTAAAAATTGTTCACATTTTTACATCCCACCACCCTCCCATAGAAAGGAGACGGGGATCCCCAGAGAGACTTCCCACGCGGGCTGTACAGATTGAAAAGAATATATTGCACCTTGAGCCATGTAAAAAATTGGTTTTAGGGCTCTCCGGGGAAGAGGCACTGAACCCATACACACTCAATAATCGAATTGAATCGAATACATACACAATAGAATAGGACACCTTCTAGAGGGTCCACTCACTTTGACAATCTGAGGAGGAAGGCTCTGTACTCTGATGGAGGCTCCCTCACATGGAAGGAGGAGTCCGAACTCACAGAAGGCCCAAAAAGGCGCTTGGTGAGGAGGAGCCCTGACCACCCCCCCAAAACAGATCCATCACATGGACCTGAACAGCACACGGAAGTCCTACCAACAGAGACGCGCACGGTGACGTACTCTATGGCGGGGGAATTTCTGCGGTGCACACGCCCAATATTCCAGGCCGTGGGACCAGGAAACTCCCCCCCCCCCCCCCCCGTAACGTGCCGAACCGCAACGTGACAGGAACCTTGAAGGACAGGGGGTGTACCCCTGACCGACAGAAACAAGGGGGAGAGGAAAGGTTACCAGTTCACCCCTTTCACGATGTAATGACAAAAAGAGAATATGACACAGTCATAGTCAGCTCTATGAAGCGTTTGACAGCTTCACACAGCGCATGAGCCAACCTGCTATCTGCTTTTTACTAAGGAAAAAACACAGAATAGAGAGGGCTCTCTAAGAGCCCCGGTCCAACATACACATGTGCTTCTGTGGCCAGTCCAACCCCGTTGTAGGTCACATGACACACACAACCCATCATCACCTACAAAAAATGGCAAAAACACGCCGTTTTTCATAATGAGAGAATACATAATTCTCGATTAGTATCGGCCACAGGCCTTGCTAAGCACACACGACAGTGACCAAACAATCTTTTCTTTTAGGAAAATAATGTTCCTCCAGCAGTTTTAGCACAACCTCAGCAATCAAGCTAAGGGTTACATCGCATCCCTACCACACAAAAGACACAATATAGTGCAACAACATGTCTGATAGGAGGATGAAAAAGTCCCAGGGAACCGGGGGGAAAACACAATCCTCCTGCTTTACCCTTAATACGGCCAGTTAAAACAGGAAAACCTGTTAATATGTGAACACACTGTTCATTGTCATCACAGGCTGAGAAAAGAAAATTCTTTACTCATTTGTCACTAAGCATAGCTTCATAGGTTAGTTACCCCTTAGTTGTGAGTACACGGTACATAACAACACACATGATGTTTCTCACACAACAACCAGATCAGTTTCACATCTGTAACAACAACCCGATTTGCCCGGAGAAGCTATTTACCAGTGACAAGACAGTTCACACAAAACTCGCGTCGTATCCCAAATGTATTGCAGCAACACACGTTTTTGAAAAACATCGTTATTCACCAAACATTTAGAAAGGTAAAACCAGAAGACGTGTTATAAGGTCTGGTCAAACCTTGTCCTACCCGGAACGTAGATCAGCGAAGTGCAGTCTCAAGACACCGTAGAAACACAGCCATCCTGTGTCGTTCGATCCGGGCAGCGTCGCCGCTCTACCCGTCGCAACGGTCCCTTTGTTGACGCAATCCTTGCCGTCCCGGCTCAGGGCAGGGTCGACGAACATCCCCTGTCAAAGATGACGTCGTAGTCAAGAGTGTAAAACATGTTATAATCAAAGCACGTTCAACAGAGTAGCATTAAGCTAACGGCCGCTCCAACCGTTGGTCGCTATTACCCCTGCTCGCGAGACGCCGAGCGAACGGCGCACGCGACCAGAGGGGAGCTCACGGCGGCGCGCGAGTAGCCGAAGCTACCTCGCGCTGGCCTTGTCCGATAGCAGCAAGCTAACGTTTCCCAACAGCTAGCGCCGCAGCTAACAGTTGACTGGCTAACAGTAGGCCCAACCTCTGTAGGCCACGCAGTGATCCCAGCAGGCTAACACCGCAGCTAACAGCTGACTGGCTAACCGTAAGCTAAGCAGCTATCACCTGAACTTGTACACAATGATATAACACTCACCCAGACGGGCCGTCGTTCTGAACCCTCCTCACTTTTTAAGAGAAAAGATAAACAAGATGTCAACACAGCTTTACAATGGTGATTTTACCAACACCCGACGGAATCAGCACAATACCAAACTGGCCTGTGTAGCTGACTTGAACATGGATCTTCCGCTATCGAACATCCATGCACATATCTCCTCGTGAAGGAATACTCTCATTTGGATATGAAAGAAGGGGCTACACGGTGACAGGGAGATACCCACTCGTCCAGAAAACACAGGGATCACCAGTGTTAATGGTCGCGGCCCACTAGTTAAAACTACAATGGTCTTCAGACCAAGGTCTTCTGTCGCCTAGGTGGCTGAACAAAGGACCCTAGCCTGGGGCCGGTTTTCATAAACATTGTCAAGTAGCCCCCATAGCACTAACAGACAAGTGAAGCCTGCCAGCGACAGTACTCACCCAACCTGAAACCCACCGCTCCTCACAACAGCGGCGCGTCTTACAGTTCAGCTGTGGCCTGAAAGGTTTCACCCCAACCAACACAGCAAGGAACTGCAGTTGAGAAGCATGCAGCGGCGTGCTCCCAATACGAAAACCGGTGGAGGGTTTTAGAATGATCACCATCTTCCAAACACTCCAGTGACGAAGACAACATCGCCGTATTTTCTCGAAAATAGTGAGAGAGAAAATAAAGATATGATGTCAACGTATCTCCTTGTTCTTCCACTCCTCGTAAACATTGCTTTTCCAGCCAACATTTTTCTCCACGTCAAGTGGGCATATGAGCAACACGTTGCTTGTGATGAAATTTGAGAAGGAGATGAGTGTGTGGCACCACCCCTGCTTATATAGGTAAGCGGATGGGGGTGTGGCCAGATGAATGCTGGCATTTAAAGGTACATTTGTGAAATTATTCAGTGTATATATGCTGAAGCGAGATATATGCAACAGACGCAGAGCGGGAGCTAGTGTGATACAGAACTGTATGAGTTGTCAGGTTAGGTGTTTTTATACACATTTTTAGGATGTGTCCTGTCTAGTGTACATGTCCATTTGTGTTTCTGTGCCTTTTTATGTTCCATGTATGGACCACAATGGAAACAAGCCTTGGCTTTATTGTGTTTTATCCATTTTTGACCAGCGTTGTTGACACTGTTATTGTCTTGTCTTTTAAAATGTTTTTGTCCTACGATTTGTGTCAAAATAAAGTATTCAATCAATCAATCAACCTTCATCCTGTATTCATGAGGTGGGGTGCTTAGGTTGCCGTTCTCCCACCAAAGGAAGCGTGGGTAGTCACGGTCCCTCTCTGAGACGTGAAACTGATGACACATCTTTTCTATGTCACACATCAGTGCAATGCCATGCTGACGGAAACGAATCAGTACACCTGTGAGATTGTTGATCATGTCTGGGCCTGGGAGAAGGTGTTTAGGCTACTTCCCTTGTACTTTGCCGAGCAGTCGAACACTACTCTCAGCTTCTCAGGCTTTTTGGGGTGATATACACCATGGTGAGGTATGTACCATTTTTCTCCATTGGTGCCTTCAGTATGTACCTCCTCTATGTCACCCCTGTTGATGATGTCCTTCATGTAGTTGATGTAGTCCTTCTTGTAACTTTCATTTCCATCGAACTTCCTTTTCAGGTGACTGAGCCTCACAGCAGCAAGTTGCTTGTTATCTGGTAAGCATGGCCTCTCTCTGAAGGGGAGTGGCATCTCGTAATGTCCATGTTCGTTTATTTTTATGTTTTCCTTCAATTTGTCTAGAAAGATCAAATCCTCTTGAGAGACCATTTTGTCGTTTCCCTGAGTGTCTCTGAAATCCGTTTCAAGGATTCTGATTGCATCCATTGGAGTCACTGCAGGCATCTCCTTTACGGTTACTCTGTGACAGTGACCGGTTGACAGTTGTGGAGAGTGTGGTGTTGAACAGCCAACGATACTCCACCCTAAGTCTGTGAGAATGGCAAAGGGTTCATCATCTGTTCCTGTTATGACCCGCCTGGGTACAAGACTTCTTGGACAATTGTAGCCTATCAGTAGCCCCACTTCACAACTGAGGAGAGGCGGTATTTAGTCTGCGATCGCTGTGAGGTGGTGCCATCTTTTGGCCGTTTCGTGTGTTGGTATGTGTTCTCTATTTACAGGTATGCAGTCTTAGGTGTAAGCAGGAGGCAGATTGATATGCTCAATGGAGTTGAATCCTCTCACACGCAGGCCAGATGTCCGCTCACTTTTAAAGACCATATTTTCACCCATCATGGTAGTGAGTTTCAGTTTGACTGGGCAAGTCAGTTGTAGTTCTTTACATAGATCTTGCTCGATGAATGTTGTGTCGCTTTGTGTATCTAACAGAGCGTACACAAGTTTTTCTGTGGATGGATTCTCGTCTTTCGACACCCACACCGGCACGATCATGGAGCTGTTTTCTGACTGACCTTGGCTGGTGACTTTGAGGGACAGAGCAGGTGTTGGTTCCATTTCACTGCGTTGTGATGAATTCTCCCTATTTGCTCTTTCATTGTAGCGGTCATTGTGAAGACAGGTGGGATGTCGTCCTTTGCATGAGTCACATGTGTGGCGATGCCGGCACTCCTTAGTGCTGTGACCAGGCTTAAGACATCCATAACACAGTCTTTTCTCTTTGACGTACGTCCTTCTGTGTTCCAGTTGCATTTTTATGAAGTCTGGACATTTGCAAAGCTGGTGACTGATATCCTGACATAGTATGCAAGGGGCCCTGATCCTTTCTTTTGTTGTTGTCTGTTGATTATTTTTCACCACTGTTTGTGTGTTGAAAGCGCTAGCTTTGTTTCCTTTGCTTACCCTTGTGTTCAGTCTGTCTTGATTGGATTCAGCTGAATGGAGAGCAAAGAAGGAGGTGATTGGATTGCAGGCAGTTTCAGCCTCCATGGACATGAACTTGGCCAAGTCTTCAAAGCTGGGAAAATCCTTTCCCTCCCTGAGACGCGCTGTCACCTGCCGGTTCCAACTTGAGGCCATCCACTCTGGCAGCTTCCGTATTAACTTTTGATTTTCCTCATAGTCGTTTAGGATATTTAAACCCTTATATGGGGCATGGCCTGCACACAGGCGTTTAAGTAATCTGAGAAGGTCCTCAGCCCTTCCGCATCCTTATGCTGTATTTTTGGCCAGGTGGATAGCTTTTCTCTAAAGGCCCTTTGAATGATGAAAGGTTGGCCGTACCTCTGGTTGAACTTGCTCCAAGCGTCACCGTACGCTTCGCTGTAGCTGCGATATAATGTCCCTTCTAGGCATTTGTTAGCTGCGCCACCTACATATCTCTTGAGGTAGTGCAGCTTGTTGGCAGGGGAAATATTTTTACCATCTATGAGAGACATAAATGAAGACTTCCATTCAACAAAGTCAATTAGATTGCCATTAAACACAGTACCCAGGTGGCCAAAAAGTTCCGGCCCATTAATGGCCTGTATCCGGCAGGCCGGAAGAAATTAGTCGGCCCAAGTCCGGCTGCCAGAGTCGGCCAAGTAGGCGGCAATGACTGACTGGCCGATTCCGGCCCGAGTACACTGGGCCAGGTCCGGGGTTGCCGGAAGCGGTGAACGTCCGGATCGGCCGAGTAGGCGGCAATGACTGACTGGCCGATTCCGGCCTGAGTACACTGGGCCATGTCCGGGGTTGCCGGAAGCGGTGAACGTCCGGTTGCCTAAAGCAGCCCAGATGCGACCGACACACGCTGGGCCAGGTTTGGTTGCCCGAAGCCTAGCCGACACTGCCAATGCAATACTGGTACTACACAGTAAATTACGCAGAGTAGATTTGACTCAAACTGAGTAAAGAAATTTTACTCAGTTTGAGTGAAATGTACTCAGTTTGAGTCAGCGGAATTTACTGTGTACCCATCTGCCAGAGCTACTCCACTATCTGCCTATGACCGTACATTACCGGAAATACAGTAGGAAATGGTTGATTAGTAATACAATGCCACATATCTTCCCTTTACCAATTCAGTATTGGCATGTCCCTCATTGAAAAATTCAGAAGTTTACATGCCGTCTCCTACCTCACTGAAATATATTCTCAATGTATGTGCATATTGTACACAATATACATCATTCTGCAGTGAAGCTCAAATATCAAGTAAAGTAACAATGCTACTTTTTCCAGTTAAAAATGACAACTTGAATAGATATTTAAACATTTATTAGCAAATGAAATATCATGACTTTACTGGGCCATTACACCCAAAATGAGGTTTAATCAAAATCAACATCACAATACATCATGTACAGATAGATTACTCAAATGCACATAAGCATGAATGATCAGTTTCAATTTTTTTCTACCTATGGTGGTAATTACTACCTTCAAAAAAATAAAAAATAAACATTTGAATATCCATTATTGCTCATTATGTAAATATACCTACACCAACATACATATAGAATAATGTATTCTCTCTCTCTGTGAACATTAGTAAACATTTATTACCATAAAACAGGCCTTGAGAGATAATTACATGTAACAAAATAAAATAGTCCATACACGCAACATGGGTGTAAAGAACGAAGTGCAATTAGTCAAAAGTACATTTGTACTTTACTTGAGTAGTATTAGGTTTGCGGATTGGTCCTTGTGCAAGACTATAGATATATAATCATTGTTACAACTCAATTGTACCCCTGTAACAGTCTTCTCCCAGAGTCCATACCCAACATGCGTGTGCAGGGGTGTAAAGAACGAAGTGCAATTAGTCAAAAGTACATTTGTACTTTACTTGAGTAGTATTAGGTTTGCGGATTGGTCCTTGTGCAAGACTATAGATATATAATCATTGTTACAACTCAATAACAGTCTTCTCCCAGAGTCCATACCCAACATGTGTACCATAAAACAGGCCTTGAGAGATAATTAACAAAACATGTAACAAAATAAAATAGTCCATACACGCAACATGGGTGTAAAGAATGAAGTGCAATTAGTCAAAAGTACATTTGTACTTTACTTGAGTAGTGCGGATTGGTCCTTGTGCAAGACTATAGAAGGCGGGGATCTTTGATTAAACACTGCTATCAGAAGAATAGACAGTCAGAAAAAATGTTTGTACTTTTAACTAAGTACATTTAAAAGTAGAAACTTTAGTAGAGACTTTTACTCATGTGTTTTACTTGAGTACAATTTTGAGACGGTACCCATACTTTCACTTAAAACTCCCAACATTTTGTGAAATTAGCAGTCTTCTCCAGAGAGAGACAATAAGATAGATACCAGTCTCCTCTCTGTGCGTCGAGTAGAAAGCTATCTGGCTGCATGTTAGCCTAGCTTAGTACAATGAATGGAAGCGGGCATGACTGGTTAGCCTAGGCATTGTCCAACTAAAACCTCTCCCGAAGGCTATACACAGTCATGTCCGCTTCCATTCATTGTCCTAAGCCAGATAGATTTCTACTCAATGCACAGATACGAGACTTCTTAATTGTCTCTCTCTGGAGAAGACTGTAAGCATGAATATGATCAGTTCAAAATGTTGTCTACCTATGGTGTAGAGGAAACAATTTTGTCTTTCAGATCCTTTACTTAGGGATGGCTGGGGGATTTACTGTGTGTTTGCATGTGTATACGACAGTGGTTTGGTCGGTAGAGCAGTCGTCTTTATCCGGAGGTTCCCGGTTTGATTTCCCGCTCCTGGATAGATAGAAAGATAGATAGAGAAAAGTAGGGGGAGGGGACAGATAGTTAGTTCAGGGATGTGATTGTGCCTTAAGAAAAAAACATGAAAATCTTCGAAATGATATTATTTTATTTATATATTATAAACACTCCATTTGAATGAATGAACACATTTTATTTGTATAGATTGAACTGTTCCCAGGGAAGAGGAAGGTGGGAGAGGAAAGGGACAAAGAAAATGCATCAAATATCTCAGTGTCCCCCTAAACAATTTGAAGGGGGTCATCGGACCCCTCCCAAGTCATCCTGGCTCAAACACTAACGGTAGGACCTTATCTTTTCTTCTTTGCAACCAGATTGTGCAACACCTGTAACCGCCTCCTCTAGTCTTGCCTACTGCGAAGGGCTGCAGTTGGACTAATGGACTCTTTTGCTCTCAAGTCGATTTTGAGAATGAAGGTGCACGTGGTGACATTTCTCCATCTGCTTCTTGGTTATGTCTAGGTTGGCTTCTGTACCTCATGCTTGAGAGTTTGATGTTTCTACAGAGCGGTACACTGGTGTCACCAGGGTGGAGTTTTCAATACAGTCTTCACTGTGATAAATCAACAATTATTGGAAAGATTATTTGTGTCATGCACAAAGTATAGATGTCCTGACTTGCAAACACTAGTTTGCCAACATGAAATCTGTGGAGTGGTTAAAATGTAGTTTTAATGACTTCAACATTCAGTAAGTATGTAAACATAGACAGACAGACAGACAGACCACAACTTACTAAGAAGGAACTGCTAATTGTCTCAAGGCCCGATCTCTCCTTCCTCCATCTCTATCTGCCGAGAGCTGAAGCCACCTTTTAGTATAGCGCTCTACATCTGCATCAGATGCACTTTTAGTGCCCGCATTGAGTCTCACGGCCCCTAAAAAAAGACAAAGAATGGGACAGGTGAAGCCCTATCATAAGAAACTTCCATTCACTTTTTTTTTTAATGCTTTCTTGATACTCATCCAACTATAAGTGTTTTGAGAGTCGGTCAGTGATGAAGGCATTAGATTTACATCGGCTCAAAACTCAAATAAATCAAGGATGTGATTTTTCCGGCCTGAAAATGTGATCGACGTGAATCCATGTACATTTCCGTGCCAATTCATATTTAAAGTATACAGACATGAATGGTATCAATCTCCTCAACTCTGGTCAAGAAAGCAAATACGCATATTACCCAAAATGTTGAACTATTCCTTTAGAAGATTAAGAAACCATATAATAATAAAGCAAAACTTACTCAGTACAACATCTTTAATTGCAAGTGGCTCGAAGGCCTGCTTGCCATTTGCCCCACGCCAGTTAATTTTCTTGGCCAGCTGGTTTGTCACTAGTTTCGCCATAGTCCTCCAAACAGTTTCTTTAACAGTCAATCCCCCAGCCATCGCCAAGTGAAGGATCTGAAAGACAAAATTGTTTAGTTTCCTCTACTCAGGAGTGGTGGACCAAGAACATACCACCATAGGTAGACAATTGGAAACTGATCATATTCATGATAGCAAAAAAAAGAAGAAAAAGCATAAGGCCTAGTGCGTAGAAGTAGCCCTAATCATGATCAAGTAACCAAATATATAATAATAAATAGAATGGGAGAAAAAAAGTAGATTAAAAAAAAAGGGCCATAGGTCAAAAGTCTCAGCAAATGTCAATTCCTCAAATATACATTTTCACCTACCAATTTGTCCTTATAAACATCCTCCTGTGCAATGCGCTCATCAAGGGTTCTCAGGTCATCCAGGGTGGAAAGTGGTAACATCGTAAATGGAAGGCCATCTGGGACGGTTCCTGCTGCACCATTTTTTAGCAGTAAGGTGTGCATTTCCTTTATCATTTGATTAGTCGTTGCCACAGTAGTTAAAATCTCATGGAGAATAGCTGTAAAAAACACACTTAACAAGTTAATATCTGAGATTTGGAAACACAGTAACATCACTACACAATAAACTCAAACCGGTCTACATATAAATCAGAAAATCTGACAGGTTTTAAAGAATGTATCCAGTCCAGATTATCTTAATTTGGAGGTCTAACCAAAAGTAAGCATATCTAAAATGTCACAAAAACCATATTACATAGGGAAATTGGGTGCAGAACTGTGGTAAACTAACGGTTCTGAACTGAGACACAAATATCCATTGTCTTGAGTCATGGTTCCCTATTTCGTGTCAAGGTCTCACCCCCCCAGATGCAACACTTTGAATGAGATGTACTGTGTAGTAGTAATTGCTGTAGAACACTTACGATCACAGTCGGTTTCGGTTAGCCTGGGCCGGGTACGGGGTGCCACACTAGGTGTGGGAGCTGTAGGACGGATTGGCGATAGAGAAAAGTAGGAGGGGACAGTTACAGTTAGTTAGATTGACAGTACACTGGTGTCATCACCGGTGTGGCTGTGCCACAGTGGATTTTTCAATACAGATATGCAACACTTGAGATTTACTGTGTAGTAGTAATTGCTGTAGAACACTTACGATCACAGTCGGTTTCGGTTAGCCTGGGCCGGGTACGGGGTGCCACACTAGGTGTGGGAGCTGTAGGACGGATTGGCGATAGAGAAAAGTAGGAGGGGACAGTTACAGTTAGTTAGATTGACAGTACACTGGTGTCATCACCGGTGTGGCTGTGCCACAGTGGATTTTTCAATACAGATATGCAACACTTGAGATTTACTGTGTAGTAGTAATTGCTGTAGAACACTTACGATCACAGTCGGTTTCGGTTAGCCTGGGCCGGGTACGGGGTGCCACACTAGGTGTGGGAGCTGTAGGACGGATTGGCGATAGAGAAAAGTAGGAGGGGACAGTTACAGTTAGTTAGATTGACAGTACACTGGTGTCATCACCGGTGTGGCTGTGCCACAGTGAATTTTTCAATACAGATATGCAACACTTGAGATTTACTGTGTAGTAATAATTGCTGTAGAACACTTACGACTTAGCCTGGGCCGGGTAGGGGTTGCCAGGCTAGGTGTGGTGGCAGCTAGGCGATAGAGAAAATAAGTAGGAGGGGACAGTTACAGTTAGTTAGATTGACAGTACACTGGTGTCATCACCGGTGTGGCTGTGCCACAGTGGATTTTTCAATACAGATATGCAACACTTGAGATTTACTGTGTAGTAATAATTGCTGTAGAACACTTACGACTTAGCCTGGGCCGGGTAGGGGTTGCCAGGCTAGGTGTGGTGGCAGCTAGGCGATATAGAGAAAATAAGTAGGAGGGGACAGTTACAGTTAGTTAGATTGACAGTACACTGGTGTCATCACCGGTGTGGCTGTGCCACAGTGGATTTTTCAATACAGATATGCAACACTTGAGATTTACTGTGTAGTAATAATTGCTGTAGAACACTTACGACTTAGCCTGTGCCGGGTAGGGGCTGCCAGGCTAGGTGTGGTGGCAGCTAGGCGATATAGAGAAAATAAGTAGGAGGGGACAGTTACAGTTAGTTAGATTGACAGTACACTGGTGTCATCACCGGTGTGGCTGTGCCACAGTGGATTTTTCAATACAGATATGCAACACTTGAGATTTACTGTGTAGTAATAATTGCTGTAGAACATGTGGTAAATTCCCAACATAGAATTCCCAACATAGATCTCATGATCAAACTAATGTGTAGAAATACTTGGCCCTCAAACAATAATTCATAGATTGTGTGTGTGTTTACATAGACTGATTGCCATTGTGGGCACACAGAGGTCGATTTACATGTGGAGTGAGTGGTCAAATAATTCTATTTACGACAGGAACCCAAGGGCCATCTGCTATGCCCTGGGAAGAGTTTAAGACAATGGGCTCTGTAGATCAGGAACAAAAGACCAACTGATCACGTAAACATGTTATCTCGCTGGAAGTCTCCTGTGACACACACAGACACACACACACACATAGTCACACACACACACACACACACACACACACACATTCACATACACACACACACACACAGACACACATAGACTCACACACACACACATTCACATACACACACACACACAGACACACATAGACTCACACACACACACATTCACATACACACACACACACAGACACACACACACACACACACACACACACACATAGACACACACACACACACACACACAGATCAGAGATATGAGCATTTTGTATTGATCTGAACTACAGTTTGCAGAAATTCAATGTCTACAATTAGTTAATGTGTCTGTGCTGTTTCCAATTTATGTTCAATTTGATTAATTGATTGTTTTATCCTCTTCATCTATGGTATTGATTTGTATTCTATTCTATTCAGTTATATTCTGATCTATGGTATTGATTTGTATTCTCTTCTATCCAGTTCTAATTTAATCTGTTATTCAGTTATATTCTATTCAGTTTATAAAATATTGATGTAAGCTAAAAGAATGATTAGGCCTGTTAGATATTTACTGAAAGTCAGCAGACTTACTGGTAAAGAAATATATCCGGGTTTATGTGAAGGGGGTTGGCCTATAAGCCAAACCCCTATTTTCAAATGCAAGCTAAGCCGGCCTGGCATTGGAGGAAAGAATGTGATGATGTCATCACTCCGAGACACTGGGCCTTGGGGATATAATGGGGTGTGATGGGGGAAAAGGGGACTCTGAACAACCCAACCACAGGACAAGACCTCTACCCGCTCATCCACAAGGCAGCAGGCGGCCAACAAAGGAACTTTTTGGAGGGAAAAACCAACTCTTTGTTATCAAGCAGAGAACAAAGACTTTCAACAATCTTATCAACTAGCTTTCTTCTTTAGTCTGGTTGTATCACTTACGGCATAGGGTTTGTGATCACAACTATAGCATTTCTTTATTGTAATTTGTATCAACTCATAACTTTGATTAAACAACTGTTATATAACCTTTTTCCTCCTAATTCCGTCTGCCTGCACCGCTGAAAGAAGAGAAGTGATTCCCAAAGCTTTAAGCTAATGAATCACAACGCAGAGTACTAAAGCAACCCGGTTCTGAGCAGAGCAGAACCGAAATAGATTGGGAAATCCACTTCATTTTGGTGCCGGACCCTAGAATTAGAAGCGCTCGTTTTGAACCACAACAGAAGACATTTTTTTCTTTATTCACTCCGATCAATGAGGACAACAACAGATCGATCGTCTTCAAGTGACTGGAGAAGTTACCAAGAGGTGAGTGTGGTGATGTATACGAATGCTCAATTCGAACCATGGAGGGGGTTGCTAAGTATTTGACCTCATGTAAGCATGAAGTAAAGAAATAATTGGATTGAATGTTCTGATTGGAAAGGGCAGCTCTATAAACGGCGTGCGTGGTATGTTCTATAGTAGAGCTAAAGCACAGAAAACGGAGCACCGTTGCCATTCAGAACATTCAAGTCAGTTATGGTGGAGGTCGACACCGCCGGACTGGTTCGCGAGATAGGTTATAGAGCGTCGTATCGCGACAGGCTAAGGTTCTCCAGGCCAGGGAACCACAATAGTCCTGTGTGCGGGCGATAGGTGCGCTGCCCGAGAGATTACCGGATCCCTAGAAGGTGATGCTTGGGTCAGGAGGCGCGATTATTAAGGAATGATTTGTATGTTCTGACTGGTAAGCGCAGCTCTATAAATGGGGTGCGTTGTATGTTCTATAGTAGGGCTTAAGCACGGGGAATATGGGGAGAGAAAACGGAGCGCTGTTACCATTCAGAACATACAAGTTGAGCGGTTGAGTATAGTGGAACCTTCGGAACCAGGGGGTGGCGTGCGGAGTTACAGGCCTATACGTGGCTATTTGATAGAAGCGGGGTCTGGATTCGTGCTCAAAGTTAAACCATGGTACGTGTGCGGCAGACCAAAGGGTCTAGTTTAACTTTGTGCACAGCAGGCGTGTTAATTAGACTGCGTTAGGCTGTAACAAAAAATAGTACTTAATGGAAAGTAGATTAAAAAGCTATAGGAAACGATATGGTAAGCTTAAACATGCAGTATGGAAGTGTGTGCGATTTCGTTTAGTCTGGTGTTTACTAGTCGCGCTGCTGTGCGGCGTTCGAGAGACGGTAATGTGCGTAAATGCTGATTTTGTATTTTTTATTTGTGTTAGGAAGCGTGTATGAATGTATGGTTGGCGAATGGCTATGGTTAGTTGGCGAATGGCTATGGTTAGGAGTGATTGGTGGTACGTGTGAGAGTATAGTTGTATTATTATGTAATTTAAGTCACCGGTTGGCCGTGGGGAAATGTAATGGTAACGCCGGTTTTCCGGGGCCCGTGGAACGCAGCAGCAGTTAGCTGTTGTATTAGCCTCTGAGGCGCCGGAGGATACGGCAGGACAAATAGGCATAGGGTCAAATGTATAAGGTCGATCGATAGTGTCTTGCGATTACGGGGATGTGTAAGGCACTTAAAGGTTTTCATATTCGTGGCGGATAAAATGGCTATATAATGTTTTAGGGAAATGGGATTATATGTTGCGGGGACCCGACCCGGAAGTCGTTCTAAACTCGCCGGTGATGACGACAGAGGGGTCAAACTAGTGTTTTGCGGTTATGTTTTTATATTTCTATTTAGATCACTACACTGGCGTTTTGAGGGAAATAGGATTCTGTTGTGGGGGATGTGGTGTTATATTAACATTGCGAGGAGACGGCCCGCGCGGCGGGACGGGTCGATGGGTCGTTGGGAAGCGTTTTTATGGGATCATGGGTGAAGCTAAGCTAATGCTACCTAGCCGCGCTAACGGCTAAAATGGTCGCCGGTTGTGACGTCGTAAGGGTGCGCGGTCTGACGGCCCGCGACGTGGCTAACGAAGCTAAGCTAACTGTGCTGACGTCATGGCATGACGGGGCTCTCGGGATGTCTCGCGAGGGGGCGTCCATCTTAGCAGGGGCGCCGGCGTCCATCTTGGGAGGGCACCAAGCGTCCATTGTTAAGGGGAGGGTGGAGTTTATTTAGGAATACGATAGGGGGCGGAAGAGGACAGGATGAATATTTTTGGATTCTGCTCACAGAACGTTTTCATTAGGGGGTTAGTGTGCTGGTAAAGTGAGGTTGGATTGTTGTGTTTTAATCTGGCGGTGGATTGTGGGGCCTTGGCCCCCCCTCCCCCTCGTACACTCTCTCTCACCCCCCCTCCCCTCCCTCTCTCTCTCTTTCTCTTTCTCTTTCACCCCCCCCTCTCTTTCTTTCCCTCTCACCTCTCCTCCCTCCCTCTCCCTTTTCGCCTCTCTCCCTCTCCCTCTCACCTCCCCTCCCTCTCTCTCTCTTTCTCTTTCACCCCCCCCCTCTCTTTCTTTCCTTCTCTCACCCTCCTCCCTCCCTCTCCCTTTCACCTCCCCCCTCTCTCCCTCTCCCTCTCACCTCCCCCCCTCTTTCCCTCTCCCTCCCTCTCTCTCTCTCTCTCTTACCCCCCCCCCCCTCTCACTCACTCCCCTCATTCCCACACCGCCTCTCTTCCATATATTTCCCCCCCCCCTCGGCCCCCCCGAAACGCTCTCTCTTTCTCTCCTAGTTTGGGCCTGTATATAATTTTTTTTTATTATGGGTTTCAAACGCGGTGTAGTGCTAGGTATATTGTTTATTGCTGTTTACTATAGGGTTCAAAGGCAGTAGGTTGAGTTTGGGACTTGTTTAGTGTATGTTGTTGTTCCATATTCAGTTTTATTGTTATTTTTAGGGAATTTCTAGTGCTGGCAGTGGTATTGGCTGGCGTTAGGGCTACGCTTTGGTCGACAAGGCGCTCGTACTTCTTTCCTTGCATTTGGACAAGCTCCGGCTGGTAAGGCGGGGGCTCCATGTCAGTATTTTTGTGTGGCGTTCATGTTGGTGGGCCGTAAGTCGGAGCATAATTACTCTGCTCGGCTGTGCCTGCGATGGGGGTGTGGGTAGACAGTTCGTCGTGGCTCACTGTCTGCCTCCACGCTTTGACGGGGATGCGCTGTGTGCGACTCGTCGGTGCTCGCTGTCACACTGCGCACATTTTTCATTTTACCAGGGGTACGGGGACTGCTAAACGTCGTGGCGGGGGTGGGCTCGCTGTCTGCCACCGCGCATTAACGGGGGTGCGCTATACGTGCACTCGTCAGAGGCTCGCTGCCACACTACGCGCGTCGAATTATATTGTGTGTGGGTATTTGGGTGACTGGTTACGGTGGTTGAGTGGTATCAGGGGTGCTGTATGTGTGTGGCAGTGGTTGTGAGTGGAATGATCTTTGAATATCCTTGAGTAGGGGGCCCGGGGTTTCGCGTTCCAGGTTGCAAACTGGGGGTGATGCCGTGGGCCACAGGACGAGTTGACCAGTGGGATGTCATTGGTCGGCAGGATTTTCAATGTGGGGATGGTGTCGGCGGCCTGTGGTTATGAACGGGGTGTGTGACACTGTTCTAAATGCACGGGGACTTCAGTGACATAAGACACTGGAAATTGATTTCTGTTCTCGTGAGAAGCGCGTTTTAACACCTAAGGGGTTAGGTGTTACGGGGGAAATATAGTAACTGTGTGAGAGATTATGAATGGAAAATATGTATGTTACTGAGATGTATAATGTAATATGAGCGGAATACATTGTTAGGCTTTCACGGACAGAAATAAATATAGTTACACATACACATAGTCATTTGCAAAGAACAATTAGAGTAAAAGTGAGATTATGCACCTAAATTACCATGTCCAATGCAGATGTTTAGAAATGATAGGCTGTAAATAACAAATTTCTGATTGACCAACAGAAGGAGGAGGCTGGTGCAAAATAAGTTCCCCGGAGTTGTAATAAGGAGGATCGTGACAACAGGATTGAGAGTCTGGTTTTCCAATGGAGACAACTGAAAAAAGATTAAGGCTGTGTCATTGATAAATCAAAAACGAAAATTGCACAAATGCTCTCAAGTGATCTTAGTATAGGAGATGCCCGACATTCCATGCTTAAAGACAAATGATGGATTGTGAATGGGAAATGTCACTGATAATTAAGTGTATTTTTTGCTTCTCTCTTCACAGCTGCTCCAGGACGGATGGCCAGCGCTGACAATTCCGAACCCCAACAGGGAAATCAAAGAGACTGTTGACAGTCAGGGGGTATAGTATCACAAGAGCGGGTTATCAATTCCTGTTTACACCAATATAGAAGTGTGAGTGAAATTAACTCAAGTTTGGTAAAAATAGTTTGAATACAGAGAAACTTGCTTTCCAAACGGTGACGTTACGAGTGTTTGAAGAAAGGTGAGAATGGAAAATACACAGATAGGAGCAACCGGAGGGTTAGATGCACTGACCATAGAAAGGGTAGACAATCTGTCTATTTCAACGACTGGAGATGTCACAATAAAAGTGACGAAAAGATGGCCAAAGATATTCAGGCCATTACAGAACCTTGTAGTTAAAGGAGGCCGGTATAGAATGCATACCCAAATCAAGATAATGCCGATAACCTCTGCAGACATTACATTGACCGAATTGGACGTTAACTTGATTGACTGGAATGTGATCGACTCCCCTCTAGTGTCCAGTGTGACGGAGGGACTGGAAATAATGTCTTTTACTCCGCCACAGGGAGTCGTTGCAGCAAGCGACCCAGGGACAACTGTATTACCCGAGTCGATCCACGCTGAAGTGTCCGTTGCAGATGACTGCCAGTTAAAGACGTGCCTCCCTCTCGAACAACAGCTAGCCGAGGCTAGACAGGTAGTGGACTATCTCCAAGGCCTAATCCAGTCCACACAGCCCGGAGGGGAGACAGGTTCCAATGGAGGACCAGATGGCCAGAGACGGGCCCAGTTGGGGCCACAAGGGGGTCCTGTGCCGGAACAACAACAAACTCCAATAGGACCACCCACGAGGTGGCAACCACGAGGAAGAGGTGGAGGCAGAGGCAGGAATCCGAATGGCTACCGTGTGCGGCGGGTGCAGTGTTGGGCGTGTGGGACTCTCGGACACATTTCTCGGGACTGTGCAGAGTGGCACTATCTATCCACAGCAGGAGGTCCTCAAGGGGGGAACAGAGGAGGTGGACGTGGGCAAAACCAAGGTCGGTATCAAGTACAGTGTCCACAGCCCGCGAACTCCCCCTGTCCAGGACCCCCGCGGCACCAAGGCCAAGATGAGAGGCGGAGCCCAGCAATGGGGAGTCAAGCCGCCAGCACTGAGATGGGGAAAGAGGCGGCGCCTTATAAGACAACAGGGCGTGTTTGTACAGAAACAGGTGGCGGGCCCCTCCCAACAACGGGCCCCTCTCAAGGAACTGTGACTGGACCAAATAGGTACGTGGCTTTCTCCTCCGAACAGGCTCCAGGGAACCATGGCGATGATGGCATACCACCAGGACATGTTCTGGGCCCGATGACCCCAGGGTCATCCGGTCACAGGCGGCTGACCCACCGGGTCCCACAACCCGGGGGAGACCGCCAGTGTTGTTGGATCTGTGGAGTGAAAGGTCATTTTCAAAGGTCATGTCTGCAGAGGCCACCGGCAGAATAAAAATATATGCAACTGACTAGGGTAAAGGTGGGATATATTGAATGATAAAATCCTAATTAGATTAGAATAAAAATAGAATAAAAAATAAATAGAGGTGTTAGGTGATTAGATTATGAATGAAAGTTACTAAAAACGGATGTATGAGTGACTGACAAATGCATGAACTAATCAGACTAACAAGAGGATCAAATTATGTTAAACAGTTAATATTAGGTATTCAATATTACGAGCAATTCCTGACTTAGGCCGGGAGCGTTCATTTTGTTTATTCATTTGATTTCCCTTTTTTGTTTCTTAGTTAATACGGGGGTGCATAAGCCTCTAGACGTTAATAGGTTAAAAATGAGCTCAGAAGAAAAAAGAAAAAGCTTTAATTTGTGTGTTTTGTTTTCTGTTTTCTTTCTTTCTGTATATTTTTCTTAGGGTACCTGGCAAGCTGGGAGTGATCTCGACACATCAGGACAGGGTAGTATATGTCTGTAAAATGGACTGGGAACAAAGTGAAGGAACATGAGCTAGTTATGGATTTTTGTTCTCCGCCCATTGAATACCCGGTTTTAGGGGCTGGGGGTGTGTCGTGATTGGTGAAAGTGTTGGGAAGCATGATTCTCTGTACATTAATGAAGCTCAATAGGTTTGGTCGCTATTGGCCAAATTAGTCTTGTGTAGGGTGTGAACATGTGCAATTGATAATTGGCTTGTGGTGTGGAAGATGTGTGTTTAAGGCGGGCTGTGATTTGTTGCCATACACACAGGATTACTGGGAGAGTGGATGTGTCAGTGCTGACCGTCCGGTCCGGGGTGCAGCTGTCCAAAAGGCGAAGGTAACGATGTTTGAATGTGTATTCCACATCGAGAGGTGGAGGAGTATACTGTTTTGACAGCATAATATAATGAGAGCCATGTGCATTTTTCAGAATTTTGAAAATTAATGATCTAGAAGCCATGAAATATATAGATAAATGATTTGGAAAAGGAAGTTGTCAAAGCTCAGACCAGTAAAGAGAGTCTGAGGGAGGAAAAGTATGGATTCTCAATCAATTGTTGTGGTAGAAGTGACCTGCACTGTCCCCCGAAGCGATATATATTCACTGCAGGATACGGATGGGAGATTGGGGAGACAGCAGTCATCAGAGTGTGGTACAAAGAATACCAAGGACTCCATCGGTACTGTTGATCCAGGACACTGGCTAGTGTCTACCCAGCGGCTCCATGGGGAGCCACAACACTGCGGAGAACCAGGAGACGCCTACCTCTCTGGCCGGGAGAGTTCCGGCCAACGCAGTGACCGAGTCTTGAGGCGTCAGAGGGAAACGACAGGCAACCAACGAGGGGACAGGCGGCTAGGCCTCAGCAACAACTCCGGCTGTCAACAGAAGCAAGGCCTCAACCATTGACCAGGGAGTCAACCAGCGAAAGGGTGGAGCTCTTCCACATCCAAGGATCAACGGGGGTCGAGCAGCCAGCGACGACCTCCCCACCGCTGTGACAGCAATAGAAGATACAGCAGGGGGCTCTACCCCCAAATAGAGGTCAACACGAGCCAAGATGTGCTCGACAGAAGATGGAGTGTGATGAGAAAGGCAATTTGCTTTCTAAATTCCACCTCCCAGAATGGGGAGTTGCACCCAGCAGTCGTGATACTGCACCAGCTCTGAGCAATAAAGAGGAGGCCGGGTCAAATCTAGAAAACATAGACCCCCCTCCTCAATGCTCCAAGTCAGAATTTGACAACTCACAGTTGAGACCAATGGAAATTGATCTTGGTACGAGAACAAGTTGTTAAAGACTGTGCACACGATCACAAAAACTGAAATTGCTAATTTGAATTTTAGGATCTGAGTGTGGCAAACCATATATATGTTATCCTAATATGATTTAAAATGTTTTAAGTATTATCTAGATAGTAGTGTGTAGAGATTGATATCTATGTTTGACATATTAAGGATAGGTAAACTATCCAAGTGGGGAACTGTGGTAAATTCCCAACATAGAATTCCCAACATAGATCTCATGATCAAACTAATGTGTAGAAATACTTGGCCCTCAAACAATAATTCATAGATTGTGTGTGTGTTTACATAGACTGATTGCCATTGTGGGCACACAGAGGTCGATTTACATGTGGAGTGAGTGGTCAAATAATTCTATTTACGACAGGAACCCAAGGGCCATCTGCTATGCCCTGGGAAGAGTTTAAGACAATGGGCTCTGTAGATCAGGAACAAAAGACCAACTGATCACGTAAACATGTTATCTCGCTGGAAGTCTCCTGTGACACACACAGACACACACACACACATAGTCACACACACACACACACACACACACACACACACACACACACATTCACATACACACACACACACAGACACACATAGACTCACACACACACACATTCACATACACACACACACACAGACACACATAGACTCACACACACACACATTCACATACACACACACACACACAGACACACACACACACACACATAGACACACACACACACACACACACAGATCAGAGATATGAGCATTTTGTATTGATCTGAACTACAGTTTGCAGAAATTCAATGTCTACAATTAGTTAATGTGTCTGTGCTGTTTCCAATTTATGTTCAATTTGATTAATTGATTGTTTTATCCTCTTCATCTATGGTATTGATTTGTATTCTATTCTATTCAGTTATATTCTGATCTATGGTATTGATTTGTATTCTCTTCTATCCAGTTCTAATTTAATCTGTTATTCAGTTATATTCTATTCAGTTTATAAAATATTGATGTAAGCTAAAAGAATGATTAGGCCTGTTAAATATTTACTGAAAGTCAGCAGACTTACTGGTAAAGAAATATATCCGGGTTTATGTGAAGGGGGTTGGCCTATAAGCCAAACCCCTATTTTCAAATGCAAGCTAAGCCGGCCTGGCATTGGAGGAAAGAATGTGATGATGTCATCACTCCGAGACACTGGGCCTTGGGGATATAATGGGGTGTGATGGGGGAAAAGGGGACTCTGAACAACCCAACCACAGGACAAGACCTCTACCCGCTCATCCACAAGGCAGCAGGCGGCCAACAAAGGAACTTTTTGGAGGGAAAAACCAACTCTTTGTTATCAAGCAGAGAACAAAGACTTTCAACAATCTTATCAACTAGCTTTCTTCTTTAGTCTGGTTGTATCACTTACGGCATAGGGTTTGTGATCACAACTATAGCATTTCTTTATTGTAATTTGTATCAACTCATAACTTTGATTAAACAACTGTTATATAACCTTTTTCCTCCTAATTCCGTCTGCCTGCACCGCTGAAAGAAGAGAAGTGATTCCCAAAGCTTTAAAGGTATTGAATCACAACGCAGAGTACTAAAGCAACCCGGTTCTGAGCAGAGCAGAACCGAAATAGCTTGGGAAATCCACTTCAAACACTTACGACTTAGCCTGGGCCGGGTACGGGGTGCCACGCTAGGTGTGGGGGCTGTAGGACGGATTGGCGATTCGATTTGCGGTGCAGGGGGAAAATGCCCTTGAGGTTGCTCATCCTCATCGTCATTTGAGAGCAATCTTTTTGTGCCTCTATTGAACAAAAGTACTAGTGTTGGCCATTTCATAATGTACAAACAGTACTAACTAAGTCTCTGCTTCAGAAAGGTTTAGCCCAATAAGTACACATATCATCTAATGAAATATTAAGTGTTTTATAGACAACTTTTGCCTTTCACCCATAAAGTGGGTGAGTTAAAGGAAAACTCCAACATTTTGGGAAATTAGCTTATTTAACATCTTCCCTGGAGTTAGACAAGAAGATACATACCTTTTTTGTCTCTGTGCGTGCATTTTAGCTTTGGGAATAGACGCTCCGTTAGCATAGCTTAGCTTCATCACTGGAAGTGAGTAGGGGCCAGAGCCTTACAGTGCCTTACAGTGTATTGCAAGGTCTGACATTGACCAAACTTGATATGCATGACCTTGGTGGGCTCTAGGTCAACTCCTGAAAAGGGGGTCAATGTCAGACCTTGCAATCAAAAGTTAGGGGGCACACTGAAATTATGGCAAGGGTTATTAGCCCCCTAACTTTTGATTGCAAAGTCTGACATTGACCCCCTTTTCAGGAGTTGACCTAGAGCCCACCAAGGTCATGCATATCAAGTTTGGTCAATGTCAGACCTTGCAATACACTGTAAGGCACTGTAAGGCTCCGGCCCCTACTCACTTCCAGTGATGAAGCTAAGCTATGCTAACGGAGCGTCTATTCCCAAAGCTAAAATGCACGCACAGAGACAAAAAAGGTATGTATCTTCTTGTCTAACTCCAGGGAAGATGTTAAATAAGCTAATTTCCCAAAATGTTGGAGTTCCCCTTTAACCTGATGCTGCCAGATGGTTTGTTTCACAGAACCATCTGGGTACACTCCACATTAAAAATAGGGAAGCGGGGGGCGGTTAGGTGGCCGAGCGGAGATTGCGTTCGTCACCAACCCCGGAGCTGTGAGCTGGATTCGCCTGTTCGAATCCAGCTCACAGCTCCGGGGTTGTCACCAGCTTGGCTGGCCGTCTGCACTAATACAATTGGCTGTATTAGAGGGTGGGAGAAGCTGGCGGGGTGGGTCCGGGTCGTTGTAAACAGCGACTCCTACAGTTCGGTCGGGGCGCCTGCTAAGCGCGGATAGGACTCGAGGGGGATAGTGTGGTCCTCCCACACGCTACGCCCCCTCGATAAGAATCCGCGCTGCCAGGTGAAAAGAAGCGGTGATTGGCTGGACGTGTGTCGGAGGAAGCACGTGGTAGCCTCCACTCTCCCAGATGATCTGACTGTGGGGGGTAAGTGCGCAGCGACCAGGAAGGGACTGGGAATTGGCATACGACTAACATTGGGATGGGAGAAAATCTGAGGAAAATGGAGGGGGAAAAAGACCAATAAAAAAAATAAAAATAGGGAAGCGGCTGTGTGCCTAGGTTACTACTGTACCTAATTTATGTATTAGAGTGTATTCAATTTATTACCTTCTCTTCCTTTTTTTATGCGATGGACGTGTGTCCTCCTCATCATCAGTCTGAAGGTCAGACGTCTGCATTGCCCTCGAGAGCAGCATCCGTGCCTCACTAAATGTATCTGGGATTAAAAAAAAATTTATCATTAATGCAATTCATTAAGTAAATCTAATGCCAGTTGTGGTTGGTATTTGTAACAATTAAATAAACAATTAATTAAATCATTAAATAAATTGCACTTGTCCTAATAAACTAACCTACACTGTAGCACTCAACACTTTGATGAACATTGTTAGTCAGCTGATAGAGTGTTGCCCTTCACCTTCCTGATGACTTGTCGTACAGAACTTGTAAGTCGCTTTGGATAAAAGCGTCAGCTAAATGACTAAATGTAAATATAAAATCATACTTTTAGTTGCCCTGATCCTCCTGATAGTATACGTTCTCCAGGATGCCTCTGGAAGTTCTTGTCGTGTAACTGCAACGTTGCAGCGATTCCTGGATTCAAACGGAGGCCAGTAGCACTTGTCATCAACCACCCATGAAGCTGGAACCAGCTCTGTCTCATCATTGGCTCCATTTTCACCCACAAAGTCCACAATGTGGAACATTATCTTAACAGAAAGGGATTGAAAAAGAATATGCAACTATAAGAATTTAAACTTTACAATAATTTAATATATTATAGGACTATTTTTTTTTATTATATATGTGTAAACAGTAGCATAATATGGGCTGGTAGCAGATTGGCAAACATACATCAATTTGCTGTTGTACTCTGGCTCATGGACCATTTTTGCTGCCACAGCAATCTTCTCAACATGCACGGCCGTCCGCTCTCCAGCTGTGAATGTTGGATGAATCCAGCCGCGGTGATGTCCTGCTCTTACATCCAAATACAGTCTTCTGCTAGAAACAGCACCGGTCACTCAAAGCTCCATTCAGTTCCTGAAGCATTAGCTTCACTTTAGCTTTGCTACACTGTCCCCTCGCAGTGTCAATTGCAGTCCTGCACTGTATGAAGAGAATCCATGGCGCTGCTGAAACAGTAATCCACTCCATTTCTTAAATAATTCCAACGAGCACAATTGCCCCATAAAAAAAATAAAAAATAAAAGGCGAGTAGAGCCAATACCAGCGGTTGGTGGAAATTAGGCAATAGAGAGAAGATTTCATGAAACGCTCCCAAACACTTGGAAAACACAAGGCCCCCCCCCCCCAGAACCGACATTGCCTAGTTCACTACAGTCAGGAAACAACTGACTGTTGTTGTGCTCGTGATACTGCCAAGTTGCAGTGATCCCTGGATTCATACGGAGGCCAGTAGCATTTGTCATCAGCCACCCATGAAGCTGGAACCACCTCAGTCTCATCATTCGCTCCATTTTCTTCCTCACACACAAAGTCCACAATGTGGAACATTATCTTAACAACAACTCCTTAACTTAATTATCTCCAACAACTCCCAAACGTTCCTGTAAACATGTTGTGACCTGTGTATTTACCACGTCTCCCAGTCACACAAGTCACACGAGTCTCCCAGTCACACAAGTCTCCCAGTCACACAAGTCTCCCAGTCACATGAGTCTCAGTCACACAAGTCTCCAAGTCACACAAGTCACACGAGTCTCCCAGTCACACAAGTCTCCCAGTCACACAAGTCTCCAAGTCACACGAGTCTCCAAGTCACACAAGTCTCCCAGTCACACAAGTCTCCAAGTCACACGAGTCTCCAAGTCACACAAGTCTCCCAGTCACACAAGTCTCCAAGTCACACAAGTCTCCCAGTCACACAAGTCTTCCAGTCACACAAGTCTCCAAGTCACACAAGTCTCCAAGTCACACAAGTCTCCAAGTCACAAGAGTCTCCAAGTCACACAAGTCTCCCAGTCACACAAGTCTTCCAGTCACACAAGTCTCCCAGTCACACAAGTCTTCCAGTCACACAAGTCTCCAAATCACACAAGTCTCCAAGTCACAAGAGTCTCCAAGTCACACAAGTCTCCCAGTCACAAGAGTCTCCAAGTCACACAAGTCTCCCAGTCACACAAGTCTCCAAGTCACACAAGTCTCCAAGTCACAAGAGTCTCCAAGTCACAAGAGTCTCCAAGTCACACAAGTCTCCAAGTCACAAGAGTCTCTAAGTCACAAGAGTCTCCAAGTCACACAAGTCTCCCAGTCACACAAGTCTCCCAGTCACACAAGTCTTCCAGTCACACAAGTCTCCAAGTCACACAAGTCTCCAAGTCACAAGAGTCTCCAAGTCACACAAGTCTCCCAGTCACACAAGTCTCCAAGTCACACAAGTCTCCAAGTCACAAGAGTCTCCAAGTCACAAGAGTCTCCAAGTCACACAAGTCTCCAAGTCACACAAGTCTCCAAGTCACAAGAGTCTCCAAGTCACACAAGTCTCCAAGTCACAAGAGTCTCCAAGTCACAAGAGTCTCCAAGTCACAAGAGTCTCCAAGTCACACAAGTCTCCAAGTCACACAAGTCTCCAAGTCACAAGAGTCTCCAAGTCACAAGAGTCTCCAAGTCACACAAGTCTCCAAGTCACAAGAGTCTCCAAGTCACAAGAGTCTCCAAGTCACAAGAGTCTCCAAGTCACACAAGTCTCCCAGTCACACAAGTGACTTGGAGACTTGTGTGACTGGGAGACTTGTGTGACTGGGAGACTTCTGTGACTTGGAGACTTGTGTGTCTGGGAGACTTGTGTGACTGGGAGACTTGTGTGTCTGGGAGACTTGTGTGACTTGTGTCACTTGGAGACTTGTGTGACTGAGACTTGTGTGACTGGGAGACTTGTGTGACTGGGAGACTTGTGTGACTGGGAGACTTGTGTGACTGGGAGACTCGTGTGACTTGTGTAACTGGGAGACGTGGTAAATACACAGGTCACAAATATGTTTACATGAACGTTTGGGAGTTGTATTTTGATTGTATATTTCCTGACTGTAGTGAACTAGGCTAGCCTAGCTAAGCTGCATGTTAGCCTAGCACAATGAATGGAAGCGGACATGACTGGGTAGCCATTGTATATTTTCTGACTGTAGTGAACTAGCCTAGCTAAGCTGCATGTTAGCCTAGCACAATGAATGGAAGCGGACATGACTGGGTAGCCATTGTATATTTTCTGACTGTAGTGAACTAGCCTAGCTAAGCTGCATGTTAGCCTAGCACAATGAATGGAAGCGGACATGACTGGGTAGCCGTCGGGAGAGGTGTTAGTTGGACAATGCCTAGGCTAACCAGTCATGCCCGCTTCCATTCATTGTGCTAAGCTAGGCTATCATTGTGCTAAGACTGAGCGAATTTTCCAAAATGTTGGCGTGTTCCTTTAAACTGTATAGAGTTAGCTGTATAAAGTTGTCTATAAAACACTTAATATTTCATTAGATGATATGTGTACTTATTGGGCTAAACCTTTCTGAAGCAGAGACTTAGTTAGTACTGTTTGTACATTATGAAATGGCCAACACTAGTACTTTTGTTCAATAGAGGCACAAAAAGATTGCTCTCAAGTGACGATGAGGATGAGCAACCTCAAGGGCATTTAACTAAACAATTTTGTCTTTCAGATCCTTTACGTAGATTTTAACTACTGTGGCAACGACTAATCAAATGATAAAGGAAATGCACACCTTACTGCTAAAAAATGGTGGAGCAACCGTCCCAGATGGCCTTCCATTTACGATGTTACCACTTTCCACCCTGGATGACCTGAGAACCCTTGATGAGCGCATTGCACAGGAGGATGTTTATAAGGAAAAATGTATATTTGAGGAATTGACATTTGCTGAGACTTTTGACCTATGGCCCTTATTTATTATATATTTGGTTACTTGATCATGATTAGGGCTACTTCGACGCACTAGGCCTTATGCTTTTTCTTCTTTTTTTTGCTATCATGAATATGATCAGTTTCCAATTGTCTACCTATGGTGGTATGTTCTTGGTCCACCACTCCTGAGTAGAGGAAACTAAACAATTTTGTCTTTCAGATCCTTTACTTGGCGATGGCTGGGGGATTGACTGTTAAAGAAACTGTTTGGAGGACTATGGCGAAACTAGTGACAAACCAGCTGGCCAAGAAAATTAACTGGCGTGGGGCAAATGGCAAGCAGGCCTTCGAGATTGTGATAGATTAAACCACTGCTAGTTATGTACTTTAATTACTGGCCAGACAAAAAACTTTCCAAATCAATATAATCCAACCGGTAATGGTTCTGCAATCGCCGACGTTGTCCAATCCTGTGCACATGTCCAATGGTTCTCCGTCTAGGCCTCCTCGGGTGTGGGCACGTATTTAGGCCACACAGCCTGGATAAGGTACACTAGCTAAAACACGACGAACCGCTGGGTAATGCTACACATGAACGAACTGTGGCCGCACGATATACAATAAATGAACGACTATTTACTTCACATTAGATTAGGTCGAACTTGACGTTACTGCATTAAACTCGTGACACTTTACTATTCTATTCGCACATGCCTCTCAACGCTCTGTTAGACGCACGGTTGCTCACTTCACTGTTACCGACCACAGACAGACTTTGGCGAAACTAGTGACAAACCAGCTGGCCAAGAAAATTAACTGGCGTGGGGCAAATGGCAAGCACTTCGAGCCACTTGCAATTAAAGATGTTGTCCTGAGTAAGTTTTGCTTTATTATTATATGGTTTCTTAATCTTCTAAAGGAATAGTTCAACATTTTGGGTAATATGCGTATTTGCTTTCTTGACCAGAGTTGAGGAGATTGATACCATTCATGTCTGTATACTTTAAATATGAATTGGCACGGAAATGTACGTGGATTCACGTGGATCACATGATGATACTGATATTTTTTCAATTCCTTGGACCTAGCCTTTGCCTATTACACACAAGGCAGTGTGGTTTTCTTTCAGGGTTTTCTCCCTTAGCCTTTGCGTATCCCTACGCACACACACAAGGCAGTGCGGCACCCTGTAGGCCTAGGTAGGGAGGCTAAAGGGGGTACTAACACTTGCCCAAGGTGGACCCTCAGACTAGTGGAGGGAAGGAGTTGTCTTACTTCTCCATTCTAGTTCGGCTTCCGCTAGAACTAGCCACTGCCCTTGACAACGGAATTCATTTAAAAAAAATCTCCCAGATACATTCATTGGGCACTAGTTAGATTATATGTTGCGCATGTTATGCCTTTGATGAATATACAGGGGTGTGATGTCAGAAAGGTATGAAAAAAATGTATACTGCCCAACTTGGCAAGCTTAATACATACTGTAACTGAGGGGTTACAAAACCCTGACTGTATTAAAGATTGTGATAGATTAAACCACTGCTAGTTATGTACTTTAATTACTGGCCAGACAAAAAAACGTTCCAAATCAATATAATCCAACCGGTAATGGTTCTGCAATCGCCGACGTTGTCCAATCCTGTGCACATGTCCAACGGTTCTCCGTCTAGGCCTCCTCGGGTGTGGGCACGTATTTAGGCCACACAGCCTGGATAAGGTACACTAGCTAAAACACGACGAACCGCTGGGTAATGCTACACATGAACAAACTGTGGCCGCACGATATACAATAAATGAACGACTATTTACTTCACATTAGATTAGGTCGAACTTGACGTTACTGCATTAAACTCGTGACACTTTACTATTCTATTCGCACATGGCTCTCAACGCTCTGTTAGACGCACGGTTGCTCACTTCACTGTTACCGACCACAGACAGACTTTAGACGAACTTGTCACACTGCTTGCTTAGACGAACTGCTGCTGTGCGCACCTTGCGCTGTATATATACTTAAGTGATTACCTAGTCCCAAACCGCAGTCTTTGTCTGGTATCAATACGCTGTCTCCGGGCATGTTCTGACATGCCTGAACTTGTCTTTGAACCTGGCGTTGGGGGCTTGCGAGGTGGCGCCTAGGGGCGCTGTCCAATAAGGAGAGCGAATATTACTCTGGTTTGAACGCAGGTAAAGGGATATTCCGTGTATATATAAATAATATACAAAGTATATCAAACAATAAAGGTAGATTCTCAGTTTTAATCTGGCCCTTCACAACACATACCATAATGAAATATTAAGTGTTTATAGACAACTTTATACAGCATATTTTTAATGAGAAACTGGTTTAGTGGGGGTGTCCACTGGCTTTTGGTGTATGTACACCCCTGGTTATGACAAATGGAGTAATGGAATGCCTACAAATGTGTCCCTGAGTGGAAGGAGTACATATTTTGTCACAGTCGCATCCATCTTAATGCATTTTAGTTCCTGGGACAAGTCTGTGAGAAGGAATACTCCCAGTTCAGAAGAGTTTATCGGGTAGTCGAAGAAGTTGGAAGAATGACTAAACTCATTATACACCAAATATAGAGCCCCATCAACCACAATGATATTGCGGACTAAGCCTACTCTTCCGTTATAACATATGCAGTTATCGCCTGTCAATACCTTGACACAGAAGTCTGGAAGACTTGCTTCTTTGTACTGCATGACTGGACATGTGATGTCTGATGGCAGTGGACCATCACTGTGTGGCTTTATGAGTTTGGTTTCATTTGGTGCATCTCGATTACAAGCTGCATTTTCCAACTCTGACATTCGCCTCACAACTTGTGCAACTGGGAACTGAGGGCTGCGGATCATTTTCTGTATTTGGCCAAGGTAGTTCTCGAAGGGAAACCCAGAGATGTTGTCCAAACAGTGGCCATGTTCTTTTACATCATCGCTGAGATGTGTAAGGCCGTGCACATTGTAGACCAGATTTTCTCTGCCATAAAGCTGTCCAAAGTGTTCAACAAAAGACAGCAGCAAGGTTTTTGCAAAATCATTGTAGACCACACACCACTTTGGACATGCCAATATGGTTATGGCGACATGCAACAACATGAAGTTGTTGTAAACTGTTGTGTCCAGAACATCAAGTAGAGCAACTGGCCCAGTATACAATAGAAATTGTCGATATTCAGTTGCCTTCCATCTATGTCTCTCTTCAAGAGATCTGGGCTTTCTAGCAAATTCTTTGGGCATGTGACACTTGAAAGACAAAAGTGTTTCAGACAACTGATTTACTTTCCTGGATGGCAAGCGGCACTTAAGACGGCCCTTGCTGCCTGCCCACAGCTCTAGGATCTTTTTTGTGACTCCAAGGCAGACAAGATGCATGTAATCATGAGGAAACATAGACACCATTCCAATGTAAGTCTCAGTAAGTGGGGAGACATTTCTGTGATGTTCCTCATCCATCTGAAGTCTGAAACTCTCATCTGTTCTAGCTGGGCTTTTGCTGTCTGGAAAAGTCATCCTACTGTCTACACGAACCCCATGTATTGTGCACTTGTCACAGCCTGCATAGCCAGTGTGTGATTTTATGGCTTTTATGTATGCCCGTGCAGGAGCGTCACACATTACTGATGTTATTTTTATGAACAGTGTTTTTCCTTTAAAAGGAAAGCCAGCCGCTACAGATTTTATCTCTGTCACTAGATCTCTCAAGTATTCTACCAGAGGTTGTGGTTTCGATTTTCCACCAAACAAGGCAATCAAGCAAGGTTTGTTTACACCAAATCCCTGCACTAAGCCCAAAATTGGCCAGAACTGGAGACTTGAACTCTTAAAAATAGGGAGCCCATCAAAATTTAGTTGTAGTTTGATTGTGTGCTGATCTGGAATTTTCGACCAATTTTTTTTCAAAAAACATGACAGAGCATTTACAATTCCAAAATAAAATGTACCACCTGCAACTTGTGTGATAATGTAATTTCTGCTGGTATGGAGGAGTGTCTTGGCATCCTTGGGTAGGGATGGGTGGTAATGCCTCAAGACTGACAACAAGGCAGTCAGTGCAACCAAAGTAATACTATACTCAACGGCCCAGTGCATCAAGCTAGTAGTTAGAGAAGGCTGTTGCATTTCATCATCACTCTCACTCCCATTTTCACAGTCCCCCACTGGCTCAGGATAGGCCTCGTTTTCACCAACCGCTGTGCATTCAGCATCCATCAATTCTTGTTCAAAATCAAGTCCTCCCTGTCCCTCTGCTAAATCAGGAAGTTGATAACCTGGAGGTTCAGGCGCCTCAGAGGTGTGCCTATTTGCAGAGTGCAATTGGAAAAGTTGATCAACTATATTCCGTGACCGTCTTCGCATATTTGATGCCTTATTGTAGTCAGAGTAGCGCTCAGTCATCATGACAATTAGTACCACGTACTTTTTACAGTTGGGAGGATGTTGTCACTCCTGGCCTGGGCAGACACTGTAAACACACAAATTTAAACAGTAGATTACATGTACAGCAGATAATATGTATCCTGCATCATCATTTAGTGGAGAAACGGATGGCAAATTAAAGACAATCAGGCGGAATTTTCTTCAGTCCTTCACAATGCCAATGAGCTGTGTTACGCGTTGTACTAATGACAAAAACAGAAACCCAAATCACAAGTTTTATACCATCACGGAGGAAAAAGTGGCTGCCCTGCACGCATTATGATCCATATTAAAATATCCACGCAAATGGCCTACTATAGTGCTGGCAGAACCTAGACAAGTACATGTTGAGCTAACGTTAATTATATCATCGAACCGATAGGAGCTTATATCTTATCTAATCTTACGTTCGGGTAGTGGCACACGTGGTACCATGTATAAGATTAGATCAAATAAGCATATCGGTTCGATATGTAACGTTAGCTTAGCATATCTAACACAACCACAACAGAGCTAGGGAGCCGAGCACACGTGGATATTTTAATCCATATAACGTGCGTGTGATCATCTTAACCCTAGCTACTGTTGTAAACTATACCCATAATTTAATATAGGGTTTAACCTGCAATTCAGTCTCAGAGCCCCTGCTGCCCTGCACGCATTATCCATATTAAAATATCCACTCACCGCAAATGGCCTACTATAGTGCTGGCAGAACCTAGACAAGTACATGTTGAGCTAACGTTAATTATATCATCGAACCGATAGGAGCTTATATCTTATCTAATCTTACGTTCGGGTAGTGGCACACGTGGTACCATGTATAAGATTAGATCAAATAAGCATATTGGTTCGATATGTAACGTTAGCTTAGCATATCTAACACAACCACAACAACAGTAACGTTAGCTTAGCATATCTAACACCACAACAACAGAGCAGCGCTAGCCATGTGCACAAATGTTTGATAAAAACGCAAAAACTGGCTCAATTACGATACAAAATGTTCCCCTCTTCATGAAAGTCACATTATTGAACAAAAATACAACATAAGTGCGGGCCTTTAAGGCCATAATATATCTAAATTACAAAGACGACGTATACTGTTGGCTCGGCGTTGCTAATAAACATATCATTTTTATAAAACAAGTCAACGAGTTTCTAAACTATTCTGGTAACGTTAATTACTGTTTGAAGTCAACTATAATAAAATATAGACAATTGTTATTAACTTACCTGATATGTGCAATCTTGTAATCAAGCGAACGAACAACGCACGTGTGGATTTCAAACGGAAGTAGCAGCGTCTTCCGGCCATTGAGCACATGCCGCGTTCACGTTACATGGGAATTCAAGTGGAAGAACCAGCTTCCTACTGGGAAAAACCATTCACGTCAGCCTCTATAGTTATAATTCCTATATAGTCTAGGACATATGGGATTTTTTCATAGACCCCGATCTCCCACTTCGCGTCACGAATTGCGGAAGTATGGATGTGGGCGTTTCATTGAGTCAACGCGTGAAGCTTAGTTGTAGCAACGAGATGTCCTCTGGTTTCCGCTGGTTTCCGTTAGCTCAAAGCTATTCCGGCCAGTTTATCAACTTCCTGTCATTTAGAAATATGATTTTATAGTGAAAATCATTACCAAAACGTCCGGAAAAACCTAACGGGAGCATTATAGACGGTCATACAAATGTACAAATGCTATAAGGTGGCAAGAAATGCACTATAAACAATACTTTATGCATCTGCAAAGATCCTTAGCTCAAAGCTATTAAGGCAATGCTGGCTAACAAGAGGCTAGCGCAAGAAACGACGCCGCAAACCATTGCCGGGCCAGAGCCGGTTTATCTTTGGCGAGCCCGAGTCGGCTCCGCCCCGGCAACCATTGCCGGGCCAGAGCCGGTTTATCTTTGGCGAGCGCGAGTCGGCTCCGCCCCGGCAACCATTGCCGGGCCAGAGCCGGTTTATCTTTGGCGAGCGCGAGTCGGCTCTGCCCCGGCAACCATTACCGCGCCAGATCCGGCTCATCGTTGGCGTGCCGTGCCGGACATATGCCGAGTGTGCCGACCGGTAGCCGGAATTGGGCCGAGTATGCTGGCCACCTGGGTAGGCTCCGGCATTGGAAGTCTGTTAATAGCAATGCTGTCCTGGATAGCCTGTGCTAGGCAAATTACATCAACAGGAGGAGATGGAGGGGCAGCTATGCAAGGGTGCATTGTTGCAGGGGGGTTGGAGCTGAATGGCAGAGAGACATGGGCAGACCGAACATCAGACTCCTCTTTCACTTCTCTGTTGTAAACTTCAAATCTTGCTTGGGCAGCCTTTAAGTCTTTTTCAACTTGTAATCTTTCCAATTCGGCCTTGTGTTCATCCAATTCATTCCTGTGTTCTTCCTCTAAAGCTCTGATTTTTTCCTTTTGTCTCTTTTCCTCCAATAGCATCTTATATTCAGCCTCCTTTGCAGCTAACTCTGCCGCTGCTTCTGCTCGCTTGGCTGCAACATTTGAGTGTATGGAATAATGACTGCCAGACAGTTCTGAAGCAGAGGAACTAAAAATGGACCGGGCATAGTGAGGCTTACTTAGCGCTGTCCTTCATGTTCTGCATCGTATTCTCCATTTACACCAGTCAGTCACTCATTCAGTATTTTGACAATGTCACTTGTTACTGCTGCACAAGCATCAACTTTGCGCCTTAGCTCAGTGTCAGGCGTGCCGTTGACTCTCAGTTCATCATTTCATGATGTCAAATTTCCTTTTTTCTAAATTGTCTGCAAGGTGTGCTAATTGATTAACTGTTTAGTCAGATTTTAGGTCTTGCCGTGTTTCACGTGCTTGGGCTTTCCACTGTTCATAAAGACTCAAAAGTCTCTTTTCCCGTTTGTTCTGTTCATCTTCACGGTAAACTAGCATTTTCCCCGTTGGGATTCGCACTCTTTCTGACAGCCTAACTAAATCTGCATCATTATCTTCCTCATAAGCAAGATTTGTTTTGTTTTGCAATGTCCTTTTTTTTCTTGTCTGACAGCTTGTTCTGTTTCTGTTTCCTTGTCGCGCAAAATAGCACCAGATCCATCCATTCCTTGACTTTTTCCGTTGCTCCCTTTATCACAACCGCTTCAATTCAATGCTGCTCAGATCCCTTTTGTCCGTAAAAGTAGTCCTGTCCATCCATAAAAGTGTTCCTTTAGATCCGTAATGTACTTTTATTCATGGAAGTCGTCCTTTTCGGTGTAATCTCCGTTAAAGAGTAGACGGTTAGTTGTAATCTCCGTTAGAGAGCAGACAGTTGATTGCCGGTTGGAGAGGTGAATCTCTTACTGTAACGGATCCCCGTATATTGAGTGGCTTATAAACGTACTGATGGTATAATCACTTTTTATTTATCCTTTTACATCGTATTACATTCCCTTTTAAAACAATAACATTCTCACCGTAAGAGATATGGCCTCATACGGGTCCATTAAAACTTGTTGCGTATTCCTTCTCTCGCAATGCACTGTCAAACTGTCAACAAAAGCCAGTGACAGCGACCGGAAAAAACACTGTTGCCTCGCAACATGGATTTACATAAATTAAACACACACACAGGCTTCTATCAATTCTAATAACAAAAAAGTCCTGGATATTCATATTCTATATGAATGTAAATGTAAATATTCCTAAACACAAATATTACACAGGTAATTACTCAAAAAATAATAAACCATTCTTGGGGTTATTTACAAATTGTCTTAGATGTAAATACTACTCTTAGTACATTTTCATTTAATAATTTTTTAAAGCATCTTCATGGTTTAATAATGCAAATGTTGCAGGGACTTATTATAATCATCATATTGGCGTGACTGTATGCATCAAAGGGTTAAATCAAGCATTTTTAAGTGCTTTAGAGGAAATGTCAAAATATCGCGATATATATCGTGTATCGTGATATGGCCAAAAAATATCGCGATATAATTTAGAGGCCATATCGCCCAGCCCTACTTCAGTGTGGTATAGAAGCTGGTTATGCACAGAGCCCATTTCATTGCGGTCAACCAGCACCGCTTCTGACAACAAACCTATCCATTGCGAGTCCAGGTTACATGCAAAAGACCAGACGTGGCCTCCGCGATTATATGCGCAGGATGTAGTGAGATGTGTATTGGAATACTGTGTGTCGGCCTCTGTTGATGAAGGGGCGAGACATGGCAAATACACATCCTGTTACGGTTTCACCTGCACAATCCTCTCTGTCTCCCTCACACACCCTGTGTCTCCCTGCACTTCGGTGTGCGCTCTATGGGTGAGCCAAAGGCACAGCTGATAATCATCACGCTGATGGATGGAGACTCCATACCTGCCGTCTAATCACCTCACCACCTACAAGAAGACCAGGATCTCCATGCATCAGCGTCAGATCTTCGTTTATTGACGGCCTGGCAAATATCTTGACATTACCTCTATTGCTTATGCTTTTATCATCATCATGTAACCTTACTCCCGTTGCGTTTTTTCATGACTCCACCCATTCCATGATTTTTGACATCTCATGTTTTCCCCGCATTTTTACTTCTTGTTTTTCCCGTGTGCTTCCCCTTGTTTCTCTGTGGAAAACTTACCCCATCTCTTTATCTGTTATCCCCACAGCTTCAACCCCCTGCTACCCCCCGGTCACGGACACCCACCCGCCAGGCTCAACCAAAAATGCTTAACAATAATGTTAGTGATGGAAGGGAACAAATTTTGTGCAAAAATGGAAAGCTTGCCAATGTTCATGAGGAAGAATTATTACAATAGCCGATAATACATTTTCCCAATGATAAATCCCTATACGGGTCGACCGTGCGGGAAACTAAAGTAACGTCAGACTACACCTCCCTATTGCAATCGTCTGGTAATCCGGAGGTTCCTCGTTCGATTCCCACTCCTCTCGGGCAGCGTGTCGAAGTGTCCTTGAGCAAGACACTTAACCCCTAATTGCTCCTGATGAGCAGGTTGGCACCTTGCATGGTTGTCCTGCCGTCACAGTGTGTGAATGTGTGAGTGAATGAGTAGCATAAATCTGCAGTGCCGCAGCCCCATACGTCTGGGCGGGGCTTCAGGGCTTGTACTGTGTGTGAGGCGGGACTTCGGGGCTTGTACTGTGTGTTGCTGTGCGTGGACGGGGCGTCGGGGCTTGTACTGTGTGTTGTTGGGCGGGGCTTCATAGTGCTCATGCGTGTGGAGCACGTGAGAGTATAAGAGTCCGTTTTTTCCCCCTAGCACTTTCTCACAGTTGGTGGCCGACCGCCATAAAACCCCCAAAAGAAGAAAAAGCTCTTTCTCTGGTTTAATTAACCTATATAAGTTAGTATTAGGCATTCATTATTCTTTGTTGAAAAATAACCAAATATGTCTTTCAGTGAAAATGTAAGTACCTTAGGCCGGGCCATGGCACCTTCGCTATTTTGGACATTAGGGCTTATTTTCCGTCTGTAATTTGCTTTAGTGGTGAGCTAACGTTAGCTCTGGGATTGCAGCTGGGGGCTAGTTCTGCACTAACCTAACGTTAGCTAGCTAACGCACGTTAGCTAATATTACCTGTAAACACCCAACTAACGCTATGTGAATGTGAAGTTGCTATTATTTTGGCCCACGTTTTGACTCCTTTATTAATGTTGAACTAATGTTAAAGCTATGTTAAACATGAACCATTCTCACAAGGTGTTCAACTTCACATTCTCTGTTATTGTCCACCGCAATACAGATCGTCATTGTAAAATGTGTTGCTTATTCAATCAAATCCCGGTTCATAGTACGCACAACTGCATTTTATAACCTTGAGCAACATTCCTCTATTTTAGTCCAAAATGATAAACATGACTTGATGCTTTTTTCTTACATAGTACTGTATATTTGTATGTCTGTAAATGTCTTGATGAATTGAACATTCATTTAAGTACCTGTATTATTCTGTACATTAAAATTAAACGTCTTCAACTTGAACCTGTGTGAAATGTGTATCTGGTCATCTGTGTGTGATGAGGAGATGTGGTCAGCTGCCCGACAGAGCCTTTATCCTCTCCTCTGACGGAGGCTGTGTTTGAACTGTAAAACCCCACAGTCAGAGCTACTGTACCAGATCGGTCTGAACTGTAAAATGCCACAGTCAGTTGCGGGGAGGAAACTGGAGGAAAGACACAGGGAGAACATGCCAACTCCACACAGAAAGTACCTGGATTCGAATAGAATATTTGCATCTCTGTGGGGTCCTTATCAACCAAAGTTTGTGTCTGGGGTGCACAGGGAAAACAATTAGATTTTAGAAAATTTCAGATAATGAAATTCAATGTTTATCATCAACTACCTAGTTAGTATTTATAGGTACATTGAGTCCATCCTCACCTCCATCACACTATGGTACGCTGCAGCCAAGGACAAAGGCAGGCTGCAGCGTGTCATCCACTCTGCTTAGAAGGTGATCGGCTGCAATCTGCCATCTCTCCAGGACCTGTATGCCTCTCCAGAACTCTGAAGCGTGCAGGTAAGATTGTGGCTGACCCCTACCACCCCGGTCACAACCTGTTTGAGTCACTCCCCTCTGGAAGGAGGCTGTGGTCCACCAGGGCCAAAACCTCACCCCACAAGAACAGTTATATTATCGTACTTGGCCATCGCGTCTCGCTCTTAAGCCTATCGAGATATACCCTGGCCTATATCATGTACCTATTGTACTCCATCAACGAAAAAACAAGTACACCCACACCTGCCGGGTCCCGCCCCTATGGAGGCGTAGCCTATAAGACAGTAGACATGGTCACCAAACACTCTTCCTCTATTTTCGTTTCCATCATAACGGTCGCAGTGCACCTTATGTAACTAGTAGTTATGAAAAGATCAGAGAAATTGCGTAATGTTGAATGCTTACCGGAGGTTTGCTTACCCCTGGAATCTTCGGGGCATGTTTCAGCGACACGTCGGGCCTATTCTGATGTTTCCTCGTCTGGTGGCAGCAAGTCGAGGAGCAGCGTGCAAGGTTGGCTATCGAGCCGGCTTGTACACAGGTGAGCCCTGTGTCAACAGGCATTGATGTTGGTGTTAGTAATGCTGGTTTGTTTTGTTACACAACCATGTTGTGTGTCGGCGCCAGGGGCGGGATGGTTTGGTGAACGTTTCACTGCAGTGGACGGGTTCCGAGCGGTCCTGGAAACGTCCTGCTAAACAACTAAGCTACATGCTAATGCTAATGCTAATGCTAAATGCTAACACTACTGCTACGCTGTTCTAATGTCTCCGTCGTGGGATGTGGCCGCTTTTCCCTCCTCTTGCCCGGTTCATCAATGAAGGTCAGTCGGTAGCTAATGTGGGGGTTTTGCTGAGTCCTATTTTACCCCTTTTTACCGGTAAATGGGTTGACAACAGGGTAGGCCGTGGCTAGGTAGCCTAGCCAGGTAGCGTTAATCCTGTGCCCCGGCGGGGTTTTGAACAGTGTTTCCACCTGGAAGCCGATGCTTGAGGCTCGGCGGGTGGCAGTAGAGCTATACTACTGCAGGATGGGACTTAGCGGCGGCCCGTGTTGTGGCTCAGCTGACTGTTTTCTGTCCATAGTAGCGTTGAACGCTATGCTATAGTAGTGTAGTGGGCAACTGTTTGTTCTGTCTCTCTGCTACGAGAATGTCTGTCTATGCTACAGCTTTCTCTCCTCTCAACCATTCATGCTGACGGTCAATCGGTGTCTATTGGGGGAGTAGTGCGGGGGGGGCTTTGTTTACCTTTTTTTGGTAAATGGGCTAAGGCCTAGGGCTGGTGTGCTGTTGTGAATATTATGAATGAATGCGGGACTGGTTCTCTCTGGTCCGCCTCCCCTTAACGTTGTGTATATGGGCTTGCTCATTCTACAGTATTTTAGTTATTTTATTCATTTAACCCCTTCATGGTGCACACCACAGTGGAGGTTGCTGTTTGCAACCACCAATGGTGCTCCGTGTTAACATCAGTTTTTTGCTTTTGACATATTGAAACAGTGCCCCGCCCGGCCGACGCCATGGGTGTGTCGGCCTGGCGAGTGGCTGGTGGGCTGCTAACGCCTGTACCGCCACGGTATGGAATTGGCAGCGATTAGAACTGTGTTCGAATTGCTGTTTTTTCTATCAAAAAAATGGTGTCTGGTGGCGGGGCCTTGAGGGCCAGCCGACGTCGACACATCGCGTGAGGTTGTTGACGTTATTAGCTTTGACCTAGCCGCAAGCTATAACCGCTCAGGGTTCCCCTCTCCGCAGGGGATTTTGGTCTTCTGCTGGAGCGCGGGCGGTCGCTCCACACCGCCTCACACTGCGCAGCCAGAAGAAGAGAGAGCACAGCCTCGTCAGCGGCGATGACGAGGCCCTTGACAGGCGGCCATGTTTTTCCCCCGCCAGAGGTATCCTGGGCGTTGAATCGACAGGTGTCCACAAGGCCGACAGCCTTGCCGGCCGAGGGATCGGCCATGTTGGATGGGCTCGGCTTGAACAACAAGCCGTCACCGTCCTGCCGCGAGCAGCCCGCTCTCCGATCACTCCCTCCCCCAACACCAGCGGAAATAGGGGGCTCTGATTGTTTCCTTTGGCTGTGGGCCGCGTGCCTTCGTTGAAGCGCAGGCGGCCCCACTTTACGCTTCTCATGGGGACAGGGGCTGACACCCAGTTGAGGCTGAGCCTGGGTCTGTCCGTGAGAATGTTGTGCTGTCAAGCGGCTCCCACACCATAAGCTGTGTTGGTTGAACCTGGTGTTACGTCTGTCAACTATAAGTGTTGTCAGCAGGGGGGCTCGAAACCTTTTGAGGCACACAGTGCGGGCTTCCCCGGCCTCGCCTTCGCCAGGCCAGGTATCATGTTGGTACCTCCCACTCCCGCGAGATCGGCAGTGGTCTGAAATGAAGAGGTGCGCGTGATTTAGGTGATAGTAATATCACTGCAGGGCTACGGTGTGTAGGAACCCATGGGGTCCTCACGCCTTGCATGTCCGGCTGCAGAACAACTCCTCAGCATGTTCTGGAGGGGTGTTCAGTGGGGGGGTTTCTGTCACCTGGATTGATGTCAGCTTCCCCTGTATCAAACCAGCCCTTTCTGTCGGGGTCCCCCCTTGGGTGCGATTGCCTCGTGGGTAGTGTCGGGTTCCGACCCGACTCCACGGAACGCTCTGCTTGCAAGGGTCCAGGGTTGGCTATGCACAGCGGGTGGGACCGGGCCGACTATCTACAGTTCCTGGCGGACCTGCGCCACATGGCGGCGGGTGCGTTGGGAGTGTCATCACATATGACTACGGCAGTACCATATGTCGAGGTGGATGGAGAGAACGCTGAGGCGGGGACTTGTGTTTACACAACCCCACCCGTTTTCGGGTTTGGTACAGACCCTATTGTCAGGGTCACCAGCAGTGACAGCTCTGGTCAACGAGATCCAATCTCTGTGGACGAAGCAAGCCATCGTTGTGGCGTTCTCCTCCCGGTGTTCTCTGGTGCCTGAGAAATCGGGAGGGGGGGTGTCAGACCCATGCTGGACCTGTCCCATGGGAAGGTTCAGCATTTTTTGGATCGTCTCCTACCTGTTGAACACTGTCAGGTGGGGGTCTGGTTCTCCTCCATAGACCTGTAGGATGCGTATTCGCATTTCCGATCTTCCATCCTAGGGCTTACCTACGCTTCCTTGCAGGGTTAGCGTATGAGTACCAGAGGCTGCCGTTCGGTTTTCTCTGGCTCCCCGCATCTTCACCAAGTGCGTGGAGGCCGCACTGGGGCCTCTGCGTCGTCAGGGGTTACGAAGTATATTCTGCCCTGACGACGTTCTGGTCCTTCGCGGTCAAGGTGGATCGTCGGGTCTCGTACCAGGCAGGTCCCTACCAGCCTGGGGTTTGCTGTAGACTGGAAGTAGAGTACTCCTCTTCACAGTCAACGGTTGGAGTGCTATGGGCATCCCTCTCAGGGCGTGTTGTCGACACGCTCGGGAGGTTCCGTCCTAGGATGGTTACGGCGCTGTCTCACGTCACGTTTTTCACCGACGCCTCCCTCGCTGGTGACGCGTCGGGCCAACGCAGTAGGGGGCAGCTGGCATGCTGCCCGGTCTGCGCTACATTCAATGTGTTGGTATTGAAAGCGGTCCTTCTGGTCCTCAAACGGTGTTGATCAGGACGGACAATACGACGTCAGTGTCGTATATCGACAGACAGGGGGAGTACGCTCCCCCCGTCTGCACCAGGCGGCTGGCTATGGGCGTCCTCCATCTGCGCGGCCTGAGGGCTCCCCACATCCCCAGCAGGGTGAATGTGGGTACAGGTGTACTGTCGCGGGGCGGTCCTCATCCTGACGGGTGGGGATTACGTCCGGACATAGCCAGGCAAGTCTGGGACCGATGCCGTGCTGCCTGGGATTCTTTCCCCATACATCTGTTAGGTCAGTTGTTGGGATGGGTACGCCACTGTCGCGCTTACGCGGGCAGATGGCGTATGTTCCAAGAGTGGTGTAAGGCGGGGGCAGGGACCGGTGTCCTGCCCCCTGGATACTGTCCTTGTTACCTCCAGTCTCTCCTTGATAGACTGTCGGCTTCGACGGTGAGGGTATATGCAGCAGCTATATCCTCTTATCATGAGGGATTTGAGGGTGATGTTTTGTTCAGCCACCCTCTTGTGAAGCGTTTCCTGCTTGGCGCCCGACGCGTTAAGCCGGTAAAACGCTCTTTGGCTCCGAGTTGGGATCTTCAATTGGTCCTCGGTCGGTTGTCCTTGGCCCCGTTTGAGCCTCTTGAGCAAGCGCCGTTGGAACAGCTGTCGTTCAAGACCGCGTTCTTGCTGGCCGTCACCTCCGCTGAACGCGTGGGTGTGCTTTGTGCTCTCTCGGTACGACCAGAGTGCCTGTCTTTCGTTCCGATTGCGGTGCCACTCTGCGGCCTAATCCTGCCTTCGTGCCTAAAAATATCCGGAGTTCTTCCGCTCCAGGGATATTGTGGTTCAGGCATTTCATCCGCCTCCTCACGCTAGTGAGTTAGATGCAGGCCTTCACCTGTCATGTCCGGTCCGTGCTTGGGAATTTACCTCAGCCGTACTCAGGACCTCATGGTCACCGATCAGCTTTTTGTCTGTCACGGTGGTTCTCATGCCGGTAAGGCACTGTCAAAACAGCGCCTGTCCCATTGGTTGTGCGAGGGCATTGCCCTCTGCTACACGTTGGCCGGGCTGGATCCCCCTGGGGGCGTCAGGGCGCACTCCACTCGTGGGGTGGCAGCCTCTGCCGCTCTGCTGGGTGGGGCCTCGGTGGAGGACATCTGTGCTGCAGCTTCATGGTCCTCCCTGGGCCCCTTTGTAAGGTTTACCTCATGGACATGACCGGGGGTTCTGTCTCCCAGGCGGTTCTGGGGTCTGTGGCCTTTCCTGCTTCCCGTCCTGTGGTAGTGTAGCAGGAGTGTGTGGGTATGGGCCACAGTGTGTTAGGTCACACGTGGTTCCGCCTGTGCTGTGTGTTCAAGGGGTTCTAGTTCCCTCTTGCTCGCACTCGGGTGGAGTTGACTGCGCCCCCCCTTCATTAGGAAGGATGGGGTGACGGGGCTCCCCAACCCCTTGATGTGGGCTTACGGGTCCTCAGGGGGTACATTTGTCGGGCCTCGCGTCCGCTCTACCCCATATCTCGATAGGCTTAAGAGCGGGATGCGATGGCCAAGTACGATAATATAACGAAAGGTTATGTATATAACCTAGTTATATGAGTACTGGCTAAGCGTCCCGCTCTTAAGCGGCCCTGAGTTCCCTTTTGAGGGATCTTTTACTGGAAACGAGATTTTGGCGAGGAAGAGTGTTTGGTGACCATGCCTACTGTCTTATAGGCTACGCCTCCATAGGGGCGGGACCCGGCAGGTGTGGGTGTACTTGTTTTTTCGTTGATGGAGTACAATAGGTACATGAGATAGGGTATATCTCGATAGGCTTAAGAGCGGGACGCTTAGCCAGTACTCATATAACTAGGTTATATACATAACCTTTAGTTTCTTCCCCTCTGCAGTGAGCCTCATCAACAAGGCTCGGACCCTCACTGACACCCCCCACTGTGTTACATTAACACACCCTACTGGACTATATACTTGCCCACTGCATTGTTACTCATTCTAATTAGTGTATATAATTGACCACATCTGCCCAGTTGTACAGCCCTGGCCTATTCCTATTTTATTTTTTATATATGTGCTATATTTAATTTAGTTTATATCCCATATAATTTTATTCAACCTCTTATTTACTGATTCTGGTGTAACTCTAACCAGTTAATTAACAGTCTCTCTATCTATGTAACTCTAACCATATTTGCATATCTTGTATGTCACAAACTTAAATGTCCAAACCCAACCCCCTCCAATGTACAGTCCCCCCCACCCAACCACCTCCAATGTACAGTTTTACCCACCTACCCAACCCCCCCCCCCCCACACCCCACCTACCCAACCTCTTCCAATATACAGTTTCTTCCCCCTCAAATGTATATACTCACTTTTTAGACTCTTTTTGTGCTGTATATTTGTAGATCTCAGTACTCTCTATCTGTATGTCATGTCATATATGTTATGATGAATTGAAAATGGGGGACCCTGAAAATGGGGGAACAAGATGAAAGTCTTTCTCTGGGCTGCATTCCCTTAACAATTGTGTGTACATTCAAGTTTCAAGTTTCAAGTTTCTTTAATAGTTGTCATACAGAAGTACAGAATACTTTTATACAAAATGCTTCTTACTGTTGCGCTCCAGAGACTGTGCAAGACAAGATAAGTATGAAATAAAATAACATAGTAAAATTAGAAGTAAAAAAAATGAGGTCACAGTGTTCAGTTTAGACATATGTACAATGTTCGATGCAGAATAGACGTAGTTACCATACAATATACAATACTGTGCAGTGTACTAATATACAATACTATATAGTGCAAGGCAGAAATGGAGAAATGGGACGAGGTGCAATTTAGGTACAATTCACAGTAGGTGTACGAGTTGTAGTGCAAATCCTTTATCAATAAATATAAAGTGTAAGTGTGTTTGTGTGATCTAAAGTGTGGAGAGTGGGTGCTGCAGTGTGTTTTGAGCTGTACTGTATTGAACCCATTCTGCAATCAGTTAATACAATTTCCAATCAATCAATCAATCAATCAATCACAAATGTAACACAAGACGAAAGTAGTAAACAAGGCGAAAGTAACACTGTCTCTGTCGCACCAGTAACACGTGTCTGTTTGCTAACATGTGTCTGTTTGCTAATGTCGCACTAGTAACACGTAGGGAGAGAGAGAGAGCGAGAGAGAGCGAGAGAGCCCCCCCCCCATGATGAATTGAAAATGGGGGACCCTGATGTAAACAAGACGAAAGTCTTTCTCTGGTCTGCATCCCCTTAACAATTGTGTGTATTGAGCTGTACTGTATTGTACCCATTCTGCAATCTGTTAATAAAGTTTTCAATCAATCAATCAATCAATCAATCAAACCCCCCCCTCATCCGCATGCGCAATAGTGCAACACACAGTACAAGCCCTGACGCCCGCCCGCGCACAGCAACACACAGTACAAGCCCCGAAGCCCCGCCCAGACGTATGGGGCTGCGGCACTGCAGATGTATGCTATTGGAGTGAATGGGTAAAATGTGAGGAACAAATTGTGAAACGCTTTGGATAAAAGCTGCTATATAAATGCAGCCATTTACCTCTGAAGTCACCAACTGGGCTATTCTTTGTTCTGATATAATCAGAACCTAATAAACTGCTCTGCGTTGTGTGAAACCCTTTAAAGCTCTGTGGTACTTTCAATAAAGACCAAATGGTCTTGTTCGACGACCAGCTGAGCAGCAGGAGAAATGGAGAGGAGAAGGTGTACTGTCAGCTGTTTAATCAAAGTTAAGAGTGTATACAAATTACAATAAAGAAAAGATTCAAGGTACCGGAGCACTATGCCGCTCGTCCTTACTAAGAAAACAGATTAAATAATGATAGTTTGATAAGTTGTTGATGGTCTTTGTTCTCTGGCTGATGAACAAAGAAGTCTATTCTCCCTCCAAAAAGTTCTTTGTCTCTTGAGTCTCCTCTGCCGCGTCGTCTGCTGTGTGAAAAAGGTGGGGTGTTGTCTTGGTGGTTCCGTTTCAGAGCGTTCTCCCACCGTCACAACACCCTCCTTATATCAAAAGCCTGGAGTCTCTACGTGATGTCATCAGAGTGACATCAGCAGATGTGTTCCTCCAATCCCAGGCCTGCACCGAGTATTTGAAACCGGAGGAGGGCCCACCATCTTATTTCCTTTGTTTTTCAATCAAAGAACAAACACCGTCTAACTTACATAATACTTTGGTTGTTAAACTTAAGATATATATATTCGAATTGAGCTTGATTACATAAACACAGAGATATCATATTTGACCAGTTTCTTGTGAAGCTAACTGATAATCACAATAATTTTCCAATTAAGCCCACTTCTTCTAGTTTTCTAATCCTTCTTTTACCTTACATCAATATCTCTTTTATACAGTTAGTATTCAACATATTTAAGTATTTTCCAATGTAGATTCAGACGTGGCCTAATTTCAAACTCTGTGATTCCCAGCCATAAACCTGGCATATTTTATATCATTAGATTCAAGATTCTGTCCACAATATAACAGGATTTTCTGTAGTTCATATTAAATTAATCCAAGTATAACAATAGTCATTTGAAAATGTACTTAGTGTTACAGAGAATGGAGACGCTTGCTCCTCCCCTGGCAGCTGCAGCATGTTGTAATCCGACCAGATGACCTGGCCTGCCTGTTTAGACCTGGGGCATGAGATACCGGCTTCCTGTGCTATAATCAGCCACAGGACCAGTTTAACAGACCCTTGATCTATTGTTCTGCAGCTGCCAGCAGTTGTATGCAAATGACCTCCTGGTGTGAGCCCACGTCTCTGCAAGCACACACACTCTAAGCTTGTTACTCTGGGCATATCAGGTTTAATGATAACCTATTTTTGATTGACATGTTTCTACAAGACTAAAACACATTAGTTTGATTTGAACACCAGTTTCAGGCAACATATGTCTATCTATGGTTACCAAATACTACTACACCTCCTGTACAGGGGTTAATTAACTGGATTGAACAATATATACCAAAGGTTATCCTATAACCCTATGAGTAGATAGCGAGCACTCTGCTCTATGGGAATCCCCTTTAGCATAGGGCTACTTGAAAGAATTTAGCTAGAATGCACCTGCACTTGTCCGGGGGGGGGACCGGACACCGACTGTGTGTAAGAGGGGACAGCACCCAACAAATGCACAGGGTGAGCAGACCGTGGGACAGGACGACTACCCGACGCGCGCCCCGCACGCTACCAGGGAACGTACGTGAAAACAAAAGCCTGTTACCGCTTCCACACCTCGTGGGGTCGGGGTCGTTAAACTCAGACGCTGCCCGCGAAGGAGGTCCCAGCCCCAGGCCACTCAGGGCAGGCTTACCGCCGAGTCCAGGGACCAGGACCCCCAAAAGGGACCTGGTGAGGTCAATGAGGCCGTGGCATCGAGACCGTTCCGGGCGTTCACTGGTGACACCACCCTCTACACCGCCAGCGTATCAGACAGGGCCTACAACAGGTGAAGGCCCTTCTCCGCCTAGCACGCCGCGAGGACCCCCTGAAGAAGAGGCTCTGAAAACTCCCGGAGGAGGAGGCTCTGTAAGGAGGTTATCTCTCTGAGGAGGAGGCTCCGCTGAGGGTGGGGGGAGGATGTGAAGAACTTCCTGAGGAGGCTCTGAAAACTCCCTGAGGAGGAGGCTCCGAGGCTCTCCGAGGAGGCTTCCCCCCATAATCTCGTGGGGTCAGCTGGCGCACCAGGGAGACAAACACTCCAAAAAAGGAGATTGATCCCTTAACCCAGGCCGACAGGTAACAAGAGCAGTGCTCGACCTGCGCCCGGAGGACTGTGAACTACACAGGAACGCCTAGAGGGGCTGACTGTAAAAGCAGTACCCCGACGGCCCACCCGGGGGGGGGGGGGTGTTCGATATGACATGCACAATGTCACAATCTCGTGGGGTCACGAATCTTGCGGGATCGGGGTCACACACCCCGACTCCGCCAGTAAACTGACCTCGCCACGAACCCTGACTCCGCCAATCTATTAATCCCGCAGGGTCGGGGTTCAGAGAAAGAGTTCGACACAATTGGCAGATGTCATAAAATATGCGGGGGCAGACCCTCGAGGAGCCGGAGCCGGACCCAGGCTCTGTCAGAGAGTTGACTCCGCTATCGGCATGCCGGGGAGACAACCATCCCAACAGAAAAAGGTTGCTCCCTTAACCCATAAAAAAACCGGGAAACACAACTGTGCGTATATACAGGCTATATAATGCAGTTTAAGGCGTTTCAGGCTTAAAAAAGGGTTAACCCAGGCCAACAGGTAACAAGCAGCCCCCCGACGCCCCCCCCCCCCCGCCGAGCGGGGAGGGAGGGGTGAAATGAATGGAGAAATGAAAACCTACTTAACAGTTTGCAGAAAGGGTACAATATAGTACGGTTCAATGCACACAACTGTTAAAGGGGAACTCCAACATTTTGGGAAATTAGCTTATTTAACATCTTCCCTGGAGTTAGACAAGAAGATACATACCTTTTTTGTCTCTGTGCGTGCATTTTAGCTTTGGGAATAGACGCTCCGTTAGCATAGCTTAGCTTCATCACTGGAAGTGAGGCAGGACAGTAGCCTTACAGTGCCTTACAGTGTATTGCAAGGTCTGACATTGACCATATTTGATATGCATGACCTTGGTGGGCTCTAGGTCAACTCCTGAAAAGGGGGTCAATGTCAGACCTTGCAATCAAAAGTTAGGGGGCGCACTGAAATTATGGCAAGGGTTATTAGCCCCCTAACTTTTGATTGCAAAGTGCCCTTTCCCGCTGCCGCACCTCTCCAAAGGAGAGGGGGATAGGTACACGCTTCGATCAAAAATCACAGGGGGCGCCACCAAGACGGTGCATACGCGAATGCACAGCTCCCGGTGGCCCACCTAACGGGCGTGAAACCCCCCCGTCGATGTTTGATCTATCCCGTCATTTCCCCCCGGAAATGCATGCGAGCTAGACCTAGTGAGCTGGCGCTCGGTAGAGAAAAAAAACCTTCCCGGCCAACCGCATAAGAAACGCTGTTTATGCCGTTGGCCAGACCAGGGCGCGCCGGCCCCAAAAGGCTGTTTCAAATAAACACCTGAGAACATGCCCGGGCCAGACGCTGAAACCGGTCCCGTAAGACTAAGCGCTGATATTGAACAGCATGCGGGCACGTAAAACCTGAGAACAGTGGCGGGCGAATTCTGACAAGAAAAGAGCCCCCACAACATTTCTCCCCCCTGTCTGGGTAGAAACAGGCGGGAGCCGGTCCCCGAAAGGACCTGACACAGGGTTTATATACAGAGCCTCGGGGAAAAAACATCTGTCACAAATTCCGCTCACACGTGAGGGAAAGACGCCAGGTTTATCCCGGAGAGATCCCCCAATTGACATGCAGACCTCAACTCACGGATATATCTCTCGAGCCAATAAGAAAACGCAAAAGCCTGCAACGTTTTCAATGGCCGCACAGGGTTTACACACAGAGCCTGAGGACTCATAATATGACTAGGGTTACCCTTGTTATACCCCGTTTCAGGCGGCATCGCTGAAATATTGGGAGTAAGCACCACCTATCGCGTCCCCCGTGGGACCGCAACAATCTGTCTTGCCAACAGAGATTGAATCTCGTCGGCCAGGGCTGTCGTTGCCGCGGACTCCGATAATAGAGTCTGTTTCAGAACCCAAAAACTGAGGGCGAGGATTGCCAAATTGCCACACGAGCCCCGCTCTCAACATTCCCTCCATCCACACCGACATGTGGTACTGCTGTAGCCACGCGGTAAAAATCACAAAACGGCCTCGTACGCCAACCTCGTAGCCAAGAATCGTAGATAGGTAACCCGGTCCCTCCCGCTGTGCTTTGCGATATCCTCACCCCCCCCCCCCCCCCCCCAACCAGCCTCACGTAAAATGAAAGCATGTATGAGGCGGAACAGAAAGCGGCGCCGCTAGCCGCGCGCTGTGTTTACAATGAACAGACACATATAAGCGTGTGCACGCCTTATCGTCTTGAAAACACCCAAAACACACCAGCTAACCAGCTAACCACACAGTCAATTTCGCAGAGTAAATTTTACTCAAACTGATTACTCAGTTTGAGTAAAATGTACTCAGTTTGAGTAAAATTTACTCAGTTTGAGTAAAATTTACTCTGCGAAATGTACTGTGCACCAAACCGGGGCTAGGTGGCCGTGCCTGTTTAAAAGACACGCCTGATAGATTAATATCTAATATCTTCTAAGCTCTTCTATCCCTCCTCTGGTCGTCTCCCTCACGCTGCATGTGGGCAGTGGGTCGAGTGACGACGCCAGGCAGGAACCCAAAATACCTTGACCTGTGTGACCTCTGTGAGAGGAGCAAAGATGGACATATTATCAGATTCAGCAACAGCTCACATATAACCCCACATATGACCATATACGACCAAGCCTGATCATCCATTTTTAACCAGTGGCTCGCTAAATTTGGAACCCACATAGTATAAAAGCATGGTTGTGTCATCATTCTGGAGCCTCTCAGCCCCATGGAGGGCTGTGGTCTCCAGGACTGTTCCTCTGTGTGTTCCTGTGTCAATAAATACCATCGATTGACTTCACCTTCGTCTCCTGGCTCATCATATCAATCCAAAGAACTCAGTTTTATACTAACACGTCCACTTAGAGCCCGGCTGTTTCATAAGCGAAAAACGTCATGCCCGTCATGTGTCTTTACCCTAGCACGTAAGGTAACACACAGACGGGCTCTGGGGAGAGGGGCAGCGCCCTTGGTTGCACGTTAACACAAAGTAGCAAAACCACTCGCTGATTCAAGGTATACGACTGTTTAAAAGACGCATTCCCATATGAATCCAGCAATCTCTCCTCACACGAGAAACGCTGCTCGCCAGCCCTTAGCTGTTCAACAGAAGGACAGCGAGCCCTCCTAGGCAATATCCCAAAATACACAGTGAATAATCACACGTCCGTTACATCAAAAAAATCGCCCTCTTTCAGAGGGACTCTTTATTTGAAACGTAGTATTTCAAGAGGGGAGAAGTACAGGAGGTTAACTAAGACATGGGCATGAGCCCTGTCCTTCGTTACCCCCCATTCTATGTTTTTTAGGTATACACAACACATTCAGTGAAAGGTTTTACACATTGCTTCAATAAAAACACACCCTACAAGGGTCTCTACATTGAAGGAAACGTAGTTGCATTCTTCGAGGGGGAATATGGAGGTTTTTAGGCGTAAGAACTGAAAAACACCAGAGGGAGAGATAAGGAATTTAAAGGGAAATACGGCTCACAGCCTGTCCCCCCTGCGTATATATGCCAAATACAACGCCGTTCGGTTTCCAGGTTCCTCTGATTGGCCACTAAGCCCACGTGACCGCGCGCTAGCACGGCCCCCTTATCGCCCACTCTCGCGCTGTGAAGCGGAAGAGCCAGCGGGGCGACGCGAGGCGGTGGTTTCTCCCCGGCTCCGTGCGCCGCTGACTCGGTCCAGCAGCAGCGGCCGTCTTCTTCCGAGGCGGCTTGTTCTTATTAATCCCCCATTGTTCAGGTCGACATGGTCGCACAAACACCCGTTGGAGGAGTAGTGGGGGAGAAGAAGAGGAATATTTTTAAATAGCTAGAATTATCGACTGGCAACTCTGTGCTCGTCAGACATGTTAATGTCATGTATGTTGTGTATGTCATAAATATCGATATGAATTGAAAATGGGGGACCCTGATGTAAACAAGACAAACGTATTTCTCTGGTCTGCATCCCCTTAACAATTGTGTGTATTGCGCGATACTGTATTGTACCCATTCTGCAATCTGTTAAATAAAGTTTTCATTCATTCATTCATTCATTCATTTCTCCCCCACTACTCCTCCAACGGGTGTTTGTGCGACCATGTCGACCTGAACAATGGGGGATTAATAAGAACGAGCCGCCTCGGAGAGAAGACGGCCGCTGCTGCTGGAGCTGGACCGAGTCAGCGGCGCACGGAGCCGGGGAGAAACCACCGCCTCGCGTCGCCCCGCTGGCTCTTCCGCTTCACAGCGCGGCAGTGGGCGATAAGGGGGGCGTGCTAGCGCGCGGTCACGTGGGCTTATTGGCCAATCAGAGGAACCCGGAAACCGAACGGCGTTGTATTTGGCATAGACGCACCCCCCTACCTGACGGTGTGTCTCGCTCGAGATGCGTCCAGCTGCCGTGTAAGGGCTCGCGTCCACCTGCCTCATATTTATGACCGCACGCGTCTTTTTTCAATGTATCCCAATGGGGAGAGAGCGTATGCGGCCGCATGCGCCGCCTATAGTAAGTGCGCTGCAGTCGGCTTCTTTTTTCAGCTTTTTTGTGCGGCCGAAAGTTGAAACGTTTTTAAACTTTTCAGAGCGATGCGCTGAGCTCATTTTCAGACAACCAATCACAGCCATTCATATCTACCACTCTGTTTGTAACCTGACACCGGAGCTGCCTGCCTGTCTGGCTGTCTCCCACAGTAGACGGGCCATTGAGATTCGCGACAAAACACAAATACACTAATAATAATAACTACACGAATACACTACTAAAAAGCTAATAAAAAGCAAAGGGCGAACTGTGGTGTCAGGCAATAACTATATATATAATTAATATACAATAAAGTTATTAAAATATGCTATAATATGTGCAAAACCGCGGCATGAAAAAACAATAAAAGGATGGCTGTAGATTTCTTTCTGTCATCTACAAGATGCGCTTCATGCCAGCGCTGCCGGCGCACTATCAGTGTTTTTGTGAGCCAGGTGGACGCGGGCCCTAACTCTCTCCCTGGCGTGCTGCTGTCGCAATGAGCTCAGGACGAGAGCCTCCTCTACTGTCCGCTCGCAACTCTTGTGATCGGGGCCATGCCACTTGGTAGGTGGGGGCTGCCCCGACGCTGCAAGAGCCTCATCAGACCACCCGCCTAGCCGCTTCACTTGGTGGGAGCGAGCAGAGGCGGGGGGTTTGCACCTGCAATCGTGCGGCGCACACCCAGCTCCGCACGGAGCTCACCACCTCATCACAAGCGTGGGATTAGGGAGCCCCGTGGCGTATGGAGGAGGTTGTGACGGTGACCGCTGGCGTTTCCCAGGCGGTGGTGATGCCATTTCGACAAAAATAGCAACGCAAGGACCTAAACTAAAATAAACGAATTATCACTGCTGACGTGTGCCTGTAGCAAAAACACTTCCGTTGTGAAAGAATAGGGAAGGGCGGAAGTACGGTCACACCCCTCTCTTAAGTGCATGGGCGAGAGTGGGCGTGGCCGGACAGGTGCAGGTGCATTGTATCTAAATTCTTTCAAGTAGCTCTATGCTAAAGCCAGGGGATTCCCATAGAGCAGAGCGGGAGCTATCTACGAAATATAACTCCCATATCCAGAGGTTTTTGATACCGCCTGTATCCTGTGTCTCAACACAATCCAGGCCTTCATCTATCAATTACCTTTAGAAAAGAGTTCCCTGATTTGTTTTGCAAGGCCACTGCCACATCCTACAGTTTCATAATACCAGGGTTGTGCTTGATTTTTGACAAAAAAAAGTCAAGGTCTGGGATTCCTTGAAAACAGCCCATTTTTTAACAAGGTGCTTAAAAAGTCCTTGGAATTCCAATCAACCATTCACAGTGAAAGTTTTGTTCATCCATGATGAATTGTTCTGAATCAAGAAATATATATATTTTTTTATTTAAAGTGTAACTAATTGTTGGAAATTGGTTTTAAGCCATAAATATTGAATCAGATTTTTTTTCCTATTAAAAACTGCATTTAAAAGTTAATTGTATCCTTTTAAATGACCTTTTGAAATGAAAATATTGCTTAGAAAAGTCCTTGAATTTCATTTTGCAATGTCTGTGGGAACCCTGATTAATACTAACTGAGCCGTCACAGACGTGATCAAATCCAAGACGTTCAGCCAAATAATATCTCACAGATCCAGGGTAGATATGGTTTAGAAAGTTCCCTGAAAAGAAGTGAAACCCTATTGAATGTTCCAATCATAGACATGTCCAGTTCAAGGGTTGACTTGATTATTATTGACAACAATGTTTTAATAATAATTGTTGCTTTGGCAACATTGTAACGAATGCAGTCATGCCAATAAAGCATTGTTGAATTGAACTGAATTAAAATGAGAGAGAGAGAGAAAGAGGGAGCATGTGCACTTGCATATAAGTTCATGTGTACTTATTGTGTACAAAATATTCAGAGCGCACTGAAATAAGGAGTCCAAACTGAGGCTGATAGTCGATCAGAAGTTAAAGTATAATTTATTAAAGTTTGCTGCAGCAAAGAGCACATCCCTAACACAGAGTACACAGAGGAAGTCTGTCCAAGGAGATGCTGCCCCAAAATCAAAGATGTTTTATACTGTATTTCTCCCACGTACATATGCCAGCTGCACAATTTAGCTGAACAGAATGGCCTTCACCTTTGACATGATGGAGTGGGATTAAACAGATACCAACATGGAGCAGGCTGTTCCTTAAGCAATGTCACCGCCCCCCTTACCCAAACCTTCAGACATGACAGGAAAGGAAGCGCTTTTAAGGCTCGTCTGGCAAGTACTTTTAAGGTTTGTCCGGGAAGTACTTTTAAGGCTTGTCCGGGAAGTACTTTTAAGGTTTGTCAGGGAAGTACTTTTAAGGTTTGTCCAGAAGTACTTTTAAGGTTTGTCCGGGAAGCAGCTACTTTTAAGGCTTGTCCGGTGACTTAGGCCTGGAGACTAGAGAATACTGTCCTTTAAGATGACTTAACATACATTTAATGGAAAGGGTAAAATAAATTAAATTAGCTATTACAGCATACACAGGTTTGTCTGTGCAAAATGTGTTGCAAAGTACAGTATAAAAAAAATGTATCCCAACAAAACATAAATACAGTGATTTTTATGTTATTACATTATTCAGTGACGTTATTATGTTCTGTATCGTATAGCTCTCGCTCGGCGTCACTCTCTGCACTGTCCTCGCACACGTGCATGCGCACTGAATAAAGACCACAATGTACCTTTAATCCCAATATTTGTCTGCACACCCCTATCAGCTTACCCATATAAGCAGGGGTGGGGCCACCCACTCGCCTCCTTCTCGCTTTCACCACAAGGAAGTGCCTCGGTAGATCCCCACTTGAAGTGATGTGATGGTAGGAGAAGAGTTGGAAAACAAGGATACGTTGACATCATATCTTTATTTTCTCTCTCACTATTTTCGAGAAAATACGGCGATATTGTCTTCGTACTGGAGTGTCTGGAAGATGATGATCATTCTAAAAATCCTCCACCGGTTTTCGTATTGGGAGTTCGCGCCGCTACATGCCTTTCCAACTGCAGTCCTTGCTGTGTGCTGGTTGCGGTAAAGACACAGCTGGGCTGTAGGACGCGCCGCTGTTGTGAGAAGCGGTGGGTTCCAGGTTTGGTAAGTTATGTTTTGCTGGCAAGCTCCACTTGTCTGTTAGTGCTATGGGGGCTAGTTGACAATGTTTATGAAAACCGGCCCCAGACTAGGGTCCTTTGTTCAGCCTCCTAGGCGACAGAAGACCTTGGTCTGAAGCCCATTATAGTTTAACTAGTGGGCCACGACCATTAACACTGGTGATCCCTGTGTTTTCTGGACGAGTGGATGTCTCTCTGTCACCGTGTTAGGCCCCATCTTTCATATCCAAATGAGAGTATTCCCTCACGAGGAGATATGGGCATAGATGTTCGTTAGCGGAAGATCTGTGTTCAAAGTCAGCTACACAGGCCAGTTGGGTATTGTGCTGGCTCCGTCGAGTGTTGGTAAAATCACTGTTGTAAAACTGTGTTGACATATTGTTTCTCTTTTCTCTTAAAAAGTGAGGAGGGTTTCAGAACGGCGGCCTGTCTGCGTGAGTGTTATAACATTGTGTACAAGTTCAGGTGATAGCTGCTTAGCTTACGTGTTAGTGGTGGCCTACTGTTAGCCAGTCAGCTGTTAGCTGCGGCGCTAGCCTGCTGTGATCACTAGGTGGCCTACCTGGCTAGGCTAGGAAACGTTAGCTTGCTGCTATCGGCCGAGGCCCAGCGCGGGGTGGCTCCGGCCCCTTGCGCGCCGCCGCGGTTCCCAACTCCCCTCTCCCTCACGGGGAGAGGCTGGGGGGGATTCGAAGCTCCCCTCTGGTCGCGTGCACCGTTCGCTCGGCGTCTCGCGGGCAGGGGCGGTAGCGACCGACGGTTGGAGCGGCCGTTAGCTTAATGCTACTCTGTTGAACGTGCTTTGATTATAACATGTTTTAAACACTCTTGACTAGGACGTCATCTTTGACAGAGGATGTTCGTCGACCCTGCCCTGAGCCAGGACGGCAAGGATGCGTCAACAAAGGGGACCGTAGCGACGGGTTGGAGCGGCGACGCTGGCCGGGTCGGCAACACAGAACGGCTGTGTTTACTACGGTGCCTTGAGACTGCACTTCGTTGATCTACGCTCCGGGTAGGCAAGGTTTGGCCAGACCTTATACACTTCTTCTGGCTTTCCCTTCTAAATGTTTTGTAAATAACGATGTTTTCCAAAACGAGTGTTGCTGCACTACATTTAGGATACGACGCGAGTTATGTGTGAATTGTCTTGTCACTGGTATTTAGCTTCTCCATGCAAATCGGGTTGTTGTTACAGATGTGAAAATGATCTGGTTTGTTGTGTTGAGAAACATCATGTGTGTTTATATGTACTGTGTACTCACAACTAAGGGGGTTAACTAACCTATAAAGCTATGCTTAGTGACAAATGAGTAAAGAATGATTCTTTTCTCAGCCTGTAATGACAATGAACAGTGTGTTCACATATTAACAGGTTTTCCTGTTTTAACTGGCCGTATTAAGGGTAAAGTAGGAGGATTGTGTTTCCCCCCGGTTCCCTGGGGACTTCTTCATCCTCCTTTCAGACATGTTGTTGCACTACATTGTGTCACTGTGTGGTAGGGATACGATGTAACCCTTAGCTTGATTGCTGAGGTTGTGCTAAAACTGCTGGAGAAACTTTATTTTCCTAAAAGAAAAAATTGTTTGGTCGCTTTGCTTAGCAAGGCCTGTGGCCGATACTAATCGAGAATTATGTATTCTCTCATTATGAAAAACAGCGTTCCTCTGTAGAGTGTTTTTGCCATTTTTTGTAGATGATGATGGGTTGTGTGTGTCATGTGACCTACAACTGGGTTGGACTGGCCACAGAAGCACATGTGTAAGTTTGGACCGGGGCTCTTGGAGAGCCCTCTCTATTCTGTGTGTTTTCCTTAGTAAAAATCAGATAGCAGGTTGGCTCATGCGCTGTGTGAAGCTGTCAGACGTTTCATAGAGCTGACTATGACTGTGTCATACTCTCTTTTTGTCATTACATCGTATCATGGGTGTGGGGTCGTAAAGGGGTGAACTTTACGTTGTTCAGTTGCTATCGCTATTAGCTCTATCTTTAATCTTTCAAAATGTACAGTTGCTATTGCATGCACTCATCTGTGTTTCACCACACACATGAGTGCATGCTTACCAACTGTCCGTCTGCAACACTACTATCACCAACATCTAAGAAGGGAGATCCCCCCTTGAATGGCCCTTCTAAGGTTTCTCTCCTCCACACTGCCTGTGGAGCTTTTTTTCCCTATTGTTAGGTTTTAGTGAGTTTTTCCTTACCTTCGCGTGGGGTATGTCTGGGAGTGCTTGCATTCTTTCATTTATTTGCATTCATCTAAAAATGTTTGGACCTTATGGTGTTCTTGTTCTGTTCTTGACTTATTGTTATGTTTTCTTCTTGACTTGTTTAAAGAAGACCTGTACGGCCCATGGGGACATTAACGTGTGTTGTCGGGCCCTATAAATAAATTTGATTTGATTTGATTTAACTGGTAACCTTTCCTCCCCCTTTTTTCTGTTGGTCAGGGGTAAACCCACCTGTCCTTCAAGGTTCCTGTCACGTTGCGGTTCGGCACGTTACAGGGTGAGGGGGGGGGGGGAGGGAGTTTCCTGGTCCCACGGCCTGGAATATTGGGCGTGTGCACCGCAGAAATTCCCCCGCCATAGAGTATGTCACCGTGCACGTCTCTGTTGGTAGGACTTCCGTGTGCTGTTCAGGTCCATGTGATGGATCTGTTTCGGGGGGTGGTCAGGGCTCCTCCTCACCAAGCTCCTATTCGGGCCTTCTGTGAGTTGGGACTCCTCCTTCCATGTGAGGGAGCCTCCTTCAGAGTACAGAGCCTCCTCCTCAGATTGTCAAGGTGAGTGGACCCTCAAGAAGGAGTCCTACTCTATTGTGTATGTATTCGATTCAATTCGATTATTGAGTGTGTATGGGTTCAGTGCCTCCTCCCCGGAGAGCCCTAAAACCAATTTTTTTACATGGCTCAAGGTGCAATATATTCTTTTCAATCTGTACAGCTCGCGTGGGAAGTCTCTCTGGGGATTCCCGTCTCCTTCCTATGGGAGGGTGGTGGGATGTAAAAATATGAAAAAAAATTACCCCCGGCTGTGTAGACTGGGATACATACTGTTGGTGCTTTCTGCTTTTCTATTAAAAAGAGTTGGAGTTAGGAAGTGTCACACCCCTCTTGTCGTTCCCCTGGGCGCCTTGGGGATTCAATGACAGGTCTAAATAGCCTGTTCATTGATGTGGGTGTGTCCCGACGCACGTATAGTGCTAGCTCGGGGTGTTCTGTTCACAGGCAACTGACTGGCACGCCTTGGTTGCTTGAGGTTAAAACAGCGTTTTTATAAAGCAACTGGGATGGAGGTTTTTCCTCTTCCGACGACCAAATCCGACGACCTGGTTTGGTTATCGACGGATTCTCGTTCATATCTGGGGGATGATGACGGAATGGATCTGAACATATGTAGAGGGGTCTCACGCCCTGGGGGTGGGCCACCGGGTGCGGTTCGCCCAAACGTCTGGGTGGCGCCTTCTTTTCATGTTTAAGATCAACACGCAGATCTGCCCCTTCTCCTGGAGTAGGCATGTCGGCGTGGTTAGGACACGGGACTGGTTCTGGTCACGCTGGTCCGGATCAGTTGAACCCGTTGTTCGCCGGGGATGCAGATCTGCTGTTCTGGTACCCTGAGGGACTTGGGCTTTTTTCAGGGGGAAAAATGCCAGGTCGGTCCAGGTGTCACAGGGTTAAGCGCTATGGAGACCCTGGTTGGGTAAATTTTTTACTCAGCACTGTCGTAATGGCTTACGGCCATGCCAACCTGTACACGCTCGATCTCGTCAGATCTCGGCCGCTACACAGGTTGGTCCTGGTTAGTACTTGGTTGGGAGACCGCCTGGGAATACCAAGTACGGTGTGCTTGGGGCTGGTTCTCCATTCTTTTTCGCTCCTCTCTCACGCATGGCGAAGAGGGGCCTGTTGGGGTGGTCTTTGACCTCCTCTGGTGACCCTGTGCTTCCCGTATCGCCGGGCCCGGTCCGTTGTCATGTTTCGTCGACCCGTAGGCCTGGGTTAACCCTTTTTTGAAAACTGAAACACTTGTACTGCGGTATAGCCGGTGTATACCCGCAGGTGTGTTTTGGAGTTTTTTCTTGAGGGGTTATAGGAACAACCACCGCATTGGGTAACACCAAGGTGGTTGATTCCCTGGTGTGTTGGAGCAGTGTCAACTCCCGGGCTACTCGGTTGAGGGTGCCCCTGCACGTTCATGACGTCTGCCAATCGTGTCAGCCTTCTCTGCCTCAACCCCTCTGGGTGGGGTTTTTTAAATGGAGGCTTGGTCATGCAACAACGCCAGCATACGCCCCTTCCGCCGGGGCGGCTGTGTTCAGCTGTCCCCTCTGGCGCCTGTCTCATCCGCAGTCTCCAGGCTAGGGTTAACAGCCTGTTGCCTGGTTTTTCCCCGGTGCGCTGCCTGCTTCCGTTGGTTAACCTTTTTTGTGTGCTTACGGCCATGCTGACTGCCTGTTCTGCAGGGTCAGTGTGCCAGGCGGTGTACTATTGGGGAGACAGGGCCTGCTCGGCTGAGGGGCCTTTGTCCGAATACGCTGGCGATGTGGGGGGCGGGGTCACTAAGTGCCCACCTAGTGGGGTCTTGATGCTGGCATCATGGACTTCTCCGGGCCCCCGTTCCAGGGGGTCCAGTCCCTTTGGTGGGTCTGGGTCTTCCTTCGCGCTCCGCTGCTACGGCCTTGCCACGGGGTTCGGTTTGCCCTTGACCCCGTGATTCTGGGGGCAGTAACGAGGTTGTTCCCTCCGTTCGTTCCCGGGTGGCATGCGGGTTGTGCGTGTGTGTAGTCGTGGGGTCAAGCCACGGTCTGCTCACCCTGTGCGTTGAGTTGCTTGAGTGCCTCTTCGCACGGTCGGGTCCGTCGCCCTCCCGTGAAGCCCCCAATAGGGGGGGTGCCCTCCATTAGGGGGGGTCGGGGGGGCTCGGCCCTCCCTGTTCTGATGGTTGTGGGGGGCTTTCAGCGGGGTGTATTTGTCAGCCGATGGCTCTCGCTCGGCCTCCCTTGTGCAGAGAGTGACGCAGAGCGAGAGCTATACGATACAGAACGTTAGGTTATGACTATAACTAAGTTCTGTTAGTATAGCGACGCTCGGCGTCCGACGCCGCTGCAGCCCTTGATCTCGCCTTGTGGTGAAAGCTTGGGAAGGAGGCGAGTGGGTGGCCCCACCCCTGCTTATATGGGTAAGCTGATAGGGGTGTGGTCAGACAAATATTGGGATTAAAGGTACATTGTGGTCTTTATTCAGTGCGCGTGCACGTGTGCGAGGACAGTGCAGAGAGTGACGCCGAGCGTCGCTATACTAACAGAACTTGGTTATAGTCATAACCTAACGTTATACATCCAAAAGGTTTTGCTCACTGGATAATGTAACAACCACTGAATAATGTAAGTAAAGTTATATATCATCTGGCTTCGTGTCTCGCTCTGCCTACTGAGATATACCATTATCTCCAGCACCTAGTGTGCTCTGGGAAACAAAACAAATGCACCCACTTGCACGTGACCACGCCACTCCCATGCGCCGGAAGTGGTCACGCCTCACCCTTCCTCATTCGTTTCCAAACGCAGCTCAGATGCACTTTTTAAACTGGACATTTGTTATGTAGAGAAAAATTCCGCAATGTTGGGCTTCGCCAGCCCCCGGATCCTTCTCGGCACGTCCACAGCACGGCGGTCCTATCCTGTGTTTTTTCCTCGTCGCTTGACAGCGGACCGATGGACTTCGCGCAACGCTTGGCAGTCGAGCCATGTCTTGCTCAGGTAGGACCTGCGCTGGCAGGCGTTGGTACTGGCATGTGTAATACTGCTTGTTGTCTTGTGAGACGACCGGGCGATGTATTGGCGCGGGGGCGGGATATTTGGATAAACGTTGTCATCATGACTAACTGTTGGATGTTTCTCCAAGTATCTTAGTGCCCGCAGTTGGTGCTAATGCTACAATGGTAGGACTGGTTCACCTCCATAGACCTGAAGGATGCGTATTCGCATCCCGATCTTCCCTCCTAGGACATACCTACGCTTCCTTTTTCAGGGCTTAGTGTACGAGTACCAGAGGCTGCCATTCGGCTACTCTCTGGCTCCTCGCATCTTCACCAAGTGAGTGGAGACCGCGCTGGGGCCTCTGCGTCGTCAGGGGATACGAATTTTATTCTACCCTGGACAACGTTCTGGTCCTCGGCTGGTCAGAGAAGATCGCCAGGTCTCATACCAGGCAGGTGGTGGAATTCCTCACCAGCCTGGGTTTTGCTGTAGACTGGAAGTAGAGTACTCCTCTTCCCAGTCAACGGGTGGAGTACTTGGGCTTATTTCTAAGCTCAAGTTCTATATGGGCATCCCTCTCAGAGCAGCGGCGAGAAGATATTCTCGGCGCGCTCGGGGGGTTCCGTCCTGGCAGGACGGTTACAGCGCTGACTGATACGCCTGTGCGGTATTATGGCATCTGCTCAAGCTGTGGTCCCTCTTGGCCTCCTCTTCATGAGGAGGATACAGAGGTAGGCTTTTCGTGTGAAAATAGACCCTGTGAGAGTCAAGTGAAAGCTGCTGAAGGTTCCCATGTCAGTACTGGGGGACCTCGCCCTCTGAGGGGGCCCTGGGGCCCTCACCAGCGGGGTCCCCATGGGCAGCAGGCTGTCACACGTCACGGTCTTCACCGACGCCTCCCTCACGGGATGGGGGGGATGTGTCGGGCCAACGCAGTAGGGGGCAGCTGGCAGGACCATGCTGCCCGGTCTGCACTACATTTCAATGTGTTGGAATTGAAGGCAGTCCTTCTGGTCCTCAAACGGCTCGGCCACCTTGTGGTGGGCAAGCATGTTTTGATCAGGACGGACAACACGACGTCAGCGTCGTATATCAACAGACAGGGAGGAGTACGCTCCCCCCGTCTCCACCGGGTGGCGGTCGAGCTCTGGCTATGGGCGTCTCTCAATCTGCGCAGCCTGAGGGCTCTCTACATCCCCGGCAGGGAGAATGTAGGTGCAGATGTGATGTCGCGGGGCGGTCCTCACCCCGACGAGTGGGGACTACATCCAGACATAGTCAGACAGGTCTGGGACCGATTCGGGGAGGCCACGGTGGACCTGTTTGCGAGCAGACAGTCCCACCAGTGCCCCTTGTGGTTCTCGGTCAGTCGGAAGGACAACCCCTCTCTGGGGGTGGATGCCTTCTCGATGTATCCGTGGCCGCCCGGGATTCTGTACGCTTTCCCCCCCATACACCTGGTAGCTCAGCTGTTGGAGCGGGTACGTCGGGAGCGCAGGACTTTGATCCTGATCGCGCCGGACCGGGGCACGGCTGTGTGGTTCCCAGTCCTGATTCAGCTCTTGGTGGCCCCACCGTGGCCTGTTCCGTGGTCACCGCGGGCCCTCTCTCAGGCACACGGGACGCTCTTTCTGCGTCCTGTTCTGGGGCAGCCATTGATGGTTTGGCTGCTGAAAGGGTGAATCTGGAGGGGATGTGTCTTAACCCTACTGTGGTTAACACCATCCGGAACGCGCGCGCTCCGTCCACTACCGCAGTTTACGCTGGGAAGTGGCGTATGTTTCAGGAGTGGTGTGAGGTTGGGGGCCTGGACCCAGTGTCTTGCCCCCTGGACTCGGTTCTTTCCTGAATAGGCTGTCAGCCTCAACAGTGAGGGTGTACGCCACGGCTATATCCTCTTGTCATGTGGGCTTTGAGGGCGGTACGCTGTTCAGCCACCCTCTCATGAAAAGTTTCCTGCTTGGCGCTCGGCGTCTCAAGCCTGTGGAACGTTCTCTGTCTCCGAGTTGGGACCTCCAACTGGTCCTGGGCCGGTGGTCGGAGGCCCCGTTTGAGCCTCTTGAGCAGGCGCCATTGGATCGGCTGTCTTTTAAGACCAAGTTCCTTTTGGCCATCACCTCCGCTAAGCACGTGGGTGAGCTGTGTGCTCTCTCGGTGCGGCCTGAGTGCCTGTCTATTCGGGCCGATAGTGGTGCGACTCTGAGGCCTATTCCGGTCTTCGTGCCAAAGAATATCCGGAGCTCTTTTCGCTCCAGGGATATTGTGATTCAAGCGTTTCATCCTCCTCCTCACGCTAGTGGGTTGGAGTCGAGCCTTCACCTGTCGTGTCCTGTCCGGGCACTGAGGGTTTACCTTAGTCGCACGCAGGATCTCAGGGCTTCCGATCAACTGTTTGTTGATGTTTTCCGTGTATGGAATTCGAACTTGGAAGGGTGAGGCGTGACCACTTCTGGCGTAATATAGAGACACGCATGGGAGTGGCGTGGTCACGTGCAAGTGGGTGCATTTGTTTTGTTTCCCAGAGCACACTAGGTGCTGGAGATAATGGTATATTTCAGTAGGCAGAGCGAGACGCTCAGCCAGTATTCATATAACTAGGTTATAGGATAACCTTTCGTTATTACATTGTCCATAAAGAGTTGTTACATTATTCGTTCCACATATTTGTTACATTATCTGGCAAGTTATTACATTATCCGGTTTTATTACATTTAACATTTTTAATAGTTTAACTAAGCCAGAACACAGATTCAGACACAAACATGCAGAGACGATGTGGAATCAGAGTAAACACAAGGAACCAAGACGCAGGAACAGGGTGTTGAGCCAGGAACCAACTGCGAGCAAAGGAGGACAAGAAACGTTATTTAAAGCAAAGTAGAACACAGACTGACAAGAGAACAAGGCACGAGAACACGGACTGACTGGTAATAAGGAACTACGATCTGGCAGCCTCATGACATCTGAGTCAGGTCTAAATAGGAGAAGAGTAATCAGCCGGTAGATGTCAATCAGCTGCTCCTACAGTCTTCACAAACCTGCACCCCCATCCTGTACTTAGGAGAGAGATAGAGAGAGTAACTCGGCCGGGATAGAGTGAGAGAAACCAAGGGTTATAGAAGACAGGAAGCCTGGAGCCTTGGAGGTGGATGACAAAATTCATTCTAAAAGAAAAAGTTAATACATTTTGTAAAGTTATTACATTATCCAGTGTTACACTGTCTTAACAGTCATAAAATATGATGTTGAGAATTTACCAAATACCCTGTATAACTTGAATCATATCTTGGATACATCATATTTAGATTATTTATTAGTTGGTTTAGTTATTCAACCAACTTTGGAGCCTGCCCCTAATCTGACCTGTTGAGAAGTAGTTAATGTTTGGTTTTATGAGAATAGCGCCACTATGAGGCCAGGTGACTCAGAACTCCACAGGCCTTTTTGACAGAATCTGGCTATGGGGCGACAATAATGTGGTCAAGAGGCATGGTTTCTATCTTTAGCCTTTGGCGTGGTTTATTCATTCACATGTTAAACAGCAGCAGTACTAGAGTTCTCCTCTCTCTGAGAGGCAGGTGGGAAAGAGGTAGAGGGGGAGGAGACATCTCTTTATATACTCGCCACCTGGTGGTATCATGAGTGGCTCCGCCTAGAGCGCCCTCCAGTGGTAAACAGTTATATATGCAGTTAGACAGTTACTTGCAATCCTACATAGAACCTCTAACTTCAACACTCCCACTTAGGGTTGTTTAGCACAGTGTATAACTTCTCCAAAAACAATTTACAACGAAAATAATACAATCCAGAACATCAAAAAGAATATGGCAGTCAATATTTACACATCAAACCTGACCTCTGCAAATCTCTTCAATTTCAGTTTGGAAACAAGTTTCCTCATAGCGTCTGCTACCATGTCATCCGTTGGACAATAAATCAGTGTCATTCTTTCTTCTCTGATGACAGATCTGATGAAATGATATCTTATATCGACATGTTTACATCTATGTCGGCACACAGGGTTTCTAGCAATCGCAATGGTTCCTTGGTTGTCCTCGTAAACAACAGTCTTCATATATCACTTCGAGCAGTTGTTCTAGATAAACACATTCCTGCATTGTCATAGCTAGAGCCATACATTCTGCTTCACAAGTTGATAGTGCCCCTGTGGGCTGCTTCTTTCTGAAACACAGCTGTTTATCTGCTGTACCTTTGAGATAACGAAAAACATGTTTTGCTGTAATCCAATGCTCCTCTGCTGGGTCAGCAAAATGATGTGACAATTTTACTCACTACAAAACATAGGTCAGGGCGAGTACAGGTTGTCAAACAACTGAGGCTACCCACAGCTTCTCTATACATCTCTTACATCAGTCAAATAGTTTCAGGATATTTTCCACATAATTAAATCATTTAGAACATGGTAAATCACCCACCTCTGTATTTAAACATGGGATCCATTTCTGTATTTTAAACGTGGAATCCACTCAGGTATTTAAACCTGGATTCTACTCCTTCCGTATTTAAACCTGGAGTATCCTCCTCCTGCATTTAAGCAGTGTAGCCACCCTCCTTCCGTATTTAAACATGGAGTAGAGTACCCTCCTTCAGCATTTAAGCAATTAGCTACGAACCATACTTTGTACTTGTCGTGGCCTTCAATACCCTCCTTGATTGAATACACCCATTCCCCTCCCACTGTCTGTCTGCCCTCTGGTAACTTGGTTAGAGTAAAGGTGTGGTTGTCCTCTAGGGACCTCATCTCCTCATCCATTGCTCTCTCCCATTTACTTGATTCAGGGGACACTATGGCCTCTTTAAAGGTCGGAGGTACCCCACTGACTACCCTGTAGCAGTAATCAATGGTGGTAAGTGTACTGTCATCCTCATCACTTTCTCTCCGGGCATAGTCTGTCAGATACTTTGGGGGTTTGAGTTCCCTTGAGGGATACCTCCCACTGCTTGGGGCACTTGACGTCACCCTCGGGTGCTCCTCGTCATCGTCCTCTGGGGGTGGCTGACTGTCTGTCTGCACGACCGTGCTAAGTGCACTGGGCTGAGGTGTCTCTGTTTCTTCACACCTTACTCCAGCTCTGGCTCCGCTGTTTGTGTCTCGCTCGCACATGTTGTCTTTGTGACAAACTTGACTAGCATGTGTTTCTGCACTCTCCCTGATGATAAGCTAGGAAAGTGGGGCTTCCCTTGTTGTGCCCTACAAAGAGTCCTTTTTCACATCTGGACTCAAGCTTTCCCCTGTCCTGCAGGCAAGCATGACACACTGATCCAAATTGGTGCATTCTAGCTAGATTACACTTCTTTCCTGTCAGTGCTGTATATGGGGTGGTGCCCGTGTGCTTATTAAAGCACCTGTTTCTGGTGTAAGCGGCTTCTTGCACCGCATAATGCCATAGGCTCTTAGGTAAGTTACTGTCTACTAGCTTACACCTAGCCATTTCGAAAAGGGTGCACCATTTCCTCTCTGCCACTCCGTTCTGGTGTGGGGGATATGGACATGACGTCTCGTGTCTTATCTTGTACCTTCTCAACAGTGATTGGAACTCTCTGTTTGTGAACTCGGTTCCATTGTCGGACCTCAAGCATCTTACGTTACCATAAGGGGCTACGTCTGCCAGGAATTTCTCCGTGGCCTGGAGTGTGTCACTCTTTGCTTTGAGAAAGTAAACAAACACTGCTCCTGTACACACATCTGTAAAAGACTATACATATCTAAAGCCTCCTATGGACTCGTTGCTTACTGGACCGGCTAGATCCGTGTTAACTAGCGCAAGTGGTACCTTTACTTTTTCTGTGGGATTTCTGTTTCTCGATTGAGTAAACTTCCCCGTTTTGCACACTACACATTCTTTGTCAGGTCTACGCTTTTCACCTTCAATGTGCATGCCTTCTGTCACTGCTTGCAGTTTCAGTAAATCCTCGTTACAATGACCCATGATCTCATGCCATGTCTGAATATCGTGACTGACCGTCACGCTACACATATCATTATTATCATTACACTTGTCGTTTGCAGATAATACATTCTCTGGTACATCTTTATGTTAAACCGTGTACTGTCAGGCTCTACAAGAACATGTTTACCTTTATTGAAGAATACTTTGGCACCCCTTGCAGTAGCAGCTATTACAGAGAATAGTCCTTGTTGGAACGATGGTACGTAGAGAGCGTTCTTTAACGTTACTGTACGCCGGCGCCCCCCACTGTCCGTGAGGCATACCTGTGCGTCTCCTCTCTCTTGCGCCAACCCGTAGGTGCGCTTCCCGTCTGCCAGCTCCATGCTGTGTCTCTCCGGGTGGAAAGTGTTGTCAAAGTTCTTGAACCGACTCCTGTTGTTGATGACGTGGGACGATCAGTCCCTTCCTCTGGGCCTGCTGCAGCTGTGCCGGCCTGGCGACGCACGCTGTCCGCGCCCCGAAAGCGAAGTCTTCTTGTCCCGTTATTCTCCGGGCGTCGTCTCGATCCGTCTCACGTCGACCGTCGCCGCCATCTTGTCCGCTGCCGCCATCTTGTCCACAGCCGCCATCTTGTCCGTAGCCGCCGTCTCGTCCATGGCCATCATCTTGTCCATGCGCGTATCGCGCGCTCTGGTCGTGTTTCTTCATGCACAATCTGTCTGTGTGCCCCGTGCAGTCGCCTCTCCGATGGCCTTTCTCTCCGCATCGCCAACACGCCAGCTCCGCCGTGGGCCTGGTCCTTTCCCTTGGCGTCCCTTGGCGTCGCTCGTCCATTCCCTTCAGCACCCTCTCTCCCGCCTCCGCGGCGGCTTGGTGGGTATCTTCTGAGGCCTCGAAGTTTCTTAACTTGGCCTTGAACTTTCCCAGCGTCATGTCCGCTGAACCGTGTGTTACCAGGAGTGTGAACGGTTTGTACAGCTCCGGTAGTCCTCTCATCACCATCGCCATCATTAGCCCATTGCTTGGTGCTTCTCCTGCACTCTTCAATGTCGTCATGGCCTGCTCAGCTCTGATGACGTATTCGGTCACCGTCTCGGCGTGCCCCTTCCTCAGTCCTGTTAGTGTTATGTAGAGGGCCACGACTCGGGGTCTTCCTTGCCCGATATAATGCTCTCTCAACACCCCCAGTCTTTCTCTGCCTTTGTCTTTAGTGTCGCGGAATATCAGCCCCAAGCTTGTGTCGTCGAGCAGTGGCGCTAACTCACAGTACGCCCCTGCGTTGCGCTTGTCATCCAGGGCTTGTTCTTCCGCTGTCAGGTCTCCCGTGGGGGCCGTCAAGATCGTCGTCTTCAGTCCCACACTGTGCATGCAGCATAACATGCGCTCTTCCCAGAGCTCGTAGTCCTCTGCCTTTCCATTGAATGAGGGCCATTTGCTCTTTCCCTTGGTCGCCATCCCCTTGGTTGATGGTAGGCGTAGCTTTAGCTCTTGTTGGCCTAGCGTCTAGCCACGCTGTGCTCCCGGCGCTAACCTAGCCTATACTTCAGCTAAGCTTGCTACCCTTATTATTTCGCCCCGGCTTGATCTGGGCCCATAACCTGTTGACAGAATCTGGCTATGGGGCGACAATAATGTGGTCAAGAGGCATGTTTTCTATCTTTAGCCTTTGGCGTGGTTTATTCATTCACATGTTAAACAGCAGCAGTACTAGAGTTCTCCTCTCTCTGAGAAGCAGGTGGGAAAGAGGTAGAGGGGGAGGAGACATCTCTTTATATACTCGCCACCTGGTGGTATCATGAGTGGCTCCGCCTAGAGCGCCCTCCAGTTGAAACAGTTATATATGCAGTTAGACAGTTACTTGCAATCCTACATAGAACATCTAACTTCAACAGGCCTCCTGCAAGGCAGACATTATTTGTCAAGTTTGGTGGAAATCTGTGTATTCACAAGTAAGGAATAATGTCCTGTTTACCATGTGTATTTCCAAAATTTGATAAAATCTGGTGGTCATACGGTTTGGCTTATCAATTATCTAAATGACACATTTGAAGATGTTAGTTGCCCGATTCCACACAGCACGTTTGTAAAAAATCCGGTGAACAGGTCAGGGGGAGTAGGGAAAGATTGTTTTGCAATAATTCAAGATCGCGGAAATTCCCATAAGGTGGTGTTGGCCTTCAAGTTCCTTATGGCAACGTTGTTGTGTATGAGTACACACATCTGCATACCCATTTCATTAGCCCCTTTCGGGACTGTGATGTATAGTGTGAGGAGGTTTTTTTTGCGGAGCCCAATAGCAAACACAGGAGGAGAGAGAATGGACCGGTTTAAGGTGTTTTAATCGTTCTCCCCAAGCAGACAGAAATTACATCCAGAAATGTACAACAGACAGGAATGAATGTTCTTGGGGTTAGTACAGGTGCACTCCTTGTGCAGTACGGGAGAATGTTCTTTAGGACAGGTGCACTCCTTGTGCAGTACGGGAGAATGTTCTTTTAGGACAGGTGCACTCCTTGTGCAGTATGGAAGAAGGTAGACACCGGCTGTGTCGGGGGTGAGAGCAGGAACTCCTTCGTCAAGCTCCAGGGGTCCAGACGGGCTCGCTGGAATGGAGGTCCTTGGGCACAAGAGAAGGAAGGTTAGAACAGGGAATAATAATACGAGAGTGTCTAGCAGGTCTTCGGACTGAGGCGTCGTACCTAGGTAGGCAGTTTAACACTGCGATGAGGGACGACAGGATCCGTCAGGTGATATAGCGGCTGCTGATGAGGGAATCCCTCACAGCCGCGCTGATTGATGCTCGTCTGGCAGCGTGGGAACGCTGCAGCAGGAAGCTGCCCATATATGGGTGCGGCCGGATGGGGACAGAGGAAAGCCTGAGCCCCGACCATGACATATAGGTTTGTAGATTCAGATGTAGAGGTAGATTTATGTATGCCTACGGGTATCGAATTTCCGGTAAAATCCCACACGTCATTTCAAGGCATACTGTACATGTCTGAATATTAATTAGTAAATTACAAAGGATATTGCCTAGACATTTTTATACATATTCCCAAAATGTATCCCTAACCCATAGCACAGATATGAATCTTAATTGATCCTTTACACAGCCCAAGAAGCTCCTAAATGGAGTTACCATGAAATTTGCTTGTAACTTTTCTCGTAAATCCGTTCGAGAATGAGGACTGTCTTTAAACAATTAAATAACTTCCTAGATTATCCTCTTACTTCCCGACATCCTAAGTGACAAATAATTTCCAGTAGTTTGTAGGGATGTGTAGCCGGTGTGATCTCAATCTGCATTGTGTTTCGATTCGACTCCTGTTAAGGGATCGCCCTGAGTGGGTGTTGAACCCCAGTCTCCCGCGCCGCGGGCGGCATCACAGACCACTGTACCAAGAGGTGAATCACTTCTTGCTATTGGGTCTGGATGCCTCTGGGGAGTGAGTTTACTTGCAGTACCGTTTAACGTCCACAGCCACTTCACTATACAAGTCCCTCGTGACTGTGGATAGACATGCGGTACCTCCGTTACAGATGCACGATAATTATCGGGTCGATAATTATCGGACCGATATCAGCAATTATGACGTCATCCCGATAAACCCGATAAAAGTATTGATAGCTCCGATAACAAATGTTATATATATATTTTTTACATTATTATTATTATTTTCTTTAACCTTTTTCTTTTCATGTCAACGTTCACACGCACAATATATGCTTACTTAGGATTTGACTTGATTCAACAACAAAGCAGTCGGGGCAATGGCAAGCCGAAAACGGTCAAAAATGTGGTTATTTGAAGTTTGGATTTTTTTTTCACAACTGAGGTAGGTAGATACAATTTTTTTAGACTAAAGTACCGAAAAAAGGTACCGTTGGGTACCGGTATCGATTCACAGGTACCGGTACCGTATCGGTTCAAATGTGAACGGTACCCATCCCTACTGACAAAGCACAATACCTGTTGGTTTTTAGTTCACTCATTGTTCAGGGAAACACATTGTTAATGACATTGACGGATTGTGAATTTTGTGATTGACTCAAATTATATTTATTTGGAAAAATAAATATAGTCACTTTATTTGAAGAGTCAAAACTGTTCTCTTGGCTTTGTTTTGTTCATAGTAGTAACGCTCATGTCATGATAAATCTGGTTAGGTCAAAACTACAGGAATATACATTAAATATATATTGGTTATCGGTATCGGTATCGACCTTGAGGAGCAGAAAGTTATCGGTATCGATATCGGGGTCAAAAAATCAATATCGTGCACCCCGTTTGTGTTCATTATCCACCAGGTGGGAGTGCTTGCTTTCCTTCCTGTCCTCACTGCTGAATTATAATGTAAAGCACACAATCGAGTGGTATAGGGGACACGGAATCCTTGTGTTGTGTTATAGGGACTGCTGCCTTAACATTTCATTGAGCTGTAATTAACACAACACATTGATTGATTGATTGAAAAGTTTATTAACAGATTGCAGAATGGGTACAGTACAGTACATCTCAATACATACAATTGTTAAGGGGATGCAGACCAGAGAAAGACTTTCGTCTTGTTTCCACCAGGGTCCCCCATTTTCAATTCATCATAACATATATGACATACATGACATACAGATAGACAGTACTGCTACATCTATACATTTATGACATATCAGATTTGCAAATACAGTACTGTTTGTGATACAAAAGTGTCCAGAAAAGGAGTGTATATACATTTGGCGTAGAAACTGTACATTGGAGGAGGTTGGTGGGGTGGGGTTGGGTGGGTTGGGTGAGGGCTGTACATTGGAGGTGGGGGGGGGGGGGGGGGGGGGGGGGGTTGGGTAGGGGACACACACACATTTTACACTGTACATTGGAATGTTGACAAAGCCTTACTTGGTCATTTACTGTACAACTAGGTTAGGACATTTGTAGGGGCCAGTTTCGAATTGCAGTCTCACGTAGGTGTTTTTTGAGAGTGTTTTTGAAGGTGGGTAGTGATTCACATTCCTTTACAGCTTTAGGCAGGGCGTTCCACATTGATGTGGCATAATTGCGAAACGTGTTTAGTCCCTTGTTTGAGCCGAATCTGGGTTTTACATGATTTGTGGAGCTCCCTCTGGTGTTGTGATCGTGGTATTCACTGACCTTTGGGAAGTATTTTGACATGTACATGGGTACCTTGGTCGCGTAGTGTATCTTGTAGACCAGGCCCATTGCAAGTTGCTGTACTCTGTCGTCTACTCTAAGCCATCCTAGGTTGTCAAAGTGGGCAGGGGTGAGGTGGGTTCTAGGAGTCAGGTCAAGTAGTAGTCTGACTAGCTTGTTTTGAGATGTTTGTAATTTGTTTTTTAGTGCCTTTGAGGTGCTTTGGTACCATGAGGTGCAAGCATAGTCGTAGTACCCTTGAATGAGTGCTCCTGCTAGAGTCTTCAGGGTATTCTTGTTTACCAGAGAGGAGATCCGGTACAAGAATCGCGTTCGTTGGTTGACTTTTTTTATTACATTGGATGCCATTTTGTCACAGGAAAGATTAGCCTCTAGGATGGAACCCAGGTAGGTAATTTCATCTTTCCTTGTGACAATATTGTCACCCACTGTAACCGAGAAGTCGTCAGTCTTGCTGAGTTTGTTATTTGAACCGAAGAGAATGGACTCTGTTTTGCCCATGTGTAATGATAGTTTGTTGTCGGCGAGCCATATGCAGATTTTGCCTAGTTCCGAGCTGAGGGCTTTTTCAACCTGTAACTTGTTCTTGTCAGAGACCAGCAGGGCTGAGTCGTCCGCAAACAGGAACAAGTTGCAGTCACAAGCTGACGACATGTCATTTGCATAAATTAGGAATAGTAGCGGTCCTAGTATGCTTCCTTGTGGAACACCACAGCTCACTGTGAGGGGGGGGGATAGGGTACCGTTTACTTCCACCATCTGTTCCCTCCCCTCCAGGTAGGATTGTATCCAGCTCACTGATAAACTATCAAAACCAATTGCTTTTAGCTTGTCAATCAGAATGGTGTGATTGACAGTGTCGAAGGCCTTTTGTAGGTCCAGCATGACCATGCCGCAGTATTTGCCCGCGTCCACCTCTTGTTTGATGTGGTCGTTCAAGTAGAGAAGGCATGTGTCAGTGGAGTGGGATGTTCTGAAGCCAGATTGGAATTCGTAGATTAGATTTTTTTCCGCGAGGTATTTTTCGATCTGTTCGTATACTATTTTTTCCATGACTTTCGAGATGGATGTAAGGATAGAAACAGGGCGGTAGTTACCCGGGTCTAATTTGCTGCCCTTTTTGTGCAGGGGTGTTACTCTCGCAATTTTGAAGTCCTTGGGGACGTGTCCCTGTTTTATGGAGAGGTTTATTATGTGTGTGATGACTGGGGTGATGGCTGCTGCTGAGTCTCTGAGGAATTTGGAGGGGATGTTGTCATGGCCAGTGGCCTTGTTTGGTTGGAGGGCGCTCAGTTTTTTGAGTACCTCATCTGTAGTTACTATTTCCAGTTTGAAGTCGTCTTTGTGGACGCCTAGGTTCATGTAGTATGCTACTATGTGTTCTACCCCATACTGCCCTGAGTGGGAGGGTAGTTTGTTTACCAGTGTTGTGGCTATGTTTGTGAAGAAAGTGTTTAAGTAATTGGCTACATCCAGCTTGTCTGTGATGAGCGTGTTGTCCGTCTTTATGTTTATGTTTGAGAACCTGGTTTTGAGTTTTTTACTGCAGCCTAGTTGATTGTTGAGTAATTTCCAAAGTTCACGTGGTTTATTTTTGTTTTCCTCGGTTTTGTCATTGATGAAATTTTTTTTTGCAGTTTTGATCATGGAGTTTACGTCATTTCTTAGTCTGTTTCTTTCTAGTTTGAGTTCAGTCACGTGGTCTTGGAGTTCACTGCTCGTGCTTTTGGTAAGCTTTGACTGACTTTTACGAAACTCAGAGCATTTTTTGTCTCTGGCTTTCATAGCGGTCAGTATTTCAGTGTGCATCCATGGCTCAGCGCGATTTTTTACCCTGGTGGTTCTTAGGGGGGCCATTTTGTTTAGTATTGATGAAAATTTGGTTTTGAAGCCAAGCCAAGTTTCTTCAACCAGTGTACCATTGAGTTCATCTGACCAGTCCAGACTCTCCAGTTCAAGGTTAAAGGCCTCGCTAGAGTAGGTTTTGAGGTCTCTAGATGTGACTGTTTTGTGACAGCCAGCCTTTAGTTTTAGCTTTTTGCGGGTACAGAATATCATGTAATGATCACTTAACCCGCATGCTATAACAAGGATTCAATGTCCCCGATGATATTACTGGTGGCCATATTCAAACTAATTTACTCTCAATAACTGTAAAACTAAAGGAATGTGTGCAAAACAGTTTAGAGTTTTTTTTGTATGTGTGTGAGATTATGTGCAAAATAAATCAGCATTGGTTTTTTGGTGAGGGGAAATATATACCATGAAATAACATTACATTCCAGTAGATGGCGGCAACATTTATGGATGCCAACCGTCATTATACAAAACAGAAGAAGAAGATGAAGAAGAAGAAAAAGGGAGCGAGAGAAAGGGAGAGAGGGGGTGGGGGGTGAGAGACGGAGGGGTGGGGGGCACAGGGGCGGTACTTTTTCAGCCCAGTCAGCCTCTGAACTCAATCAAATCAGTAGTTTTCTGCAGCCGTTAGTCGCCTGGCAAATAGACGAGAAGGGAAAATGTGACAGAAGAGACGGATTGCTGCCAGTATCATGAGGAATGACCAACTGTTGGGTTTATGTGGGGAATTAAAATCAACGGGCGACCAGGGACTATTTTTTAAGGATATTTCTTTCCACATTCTGGACGAATCGTCTTGGCTAGATAGATTCTTGTGCGCCGAAATCTGGCTTGGATTCCTTACTGTACATTAATAGCAGTCGGCCTGTGCGGGTCCTGTGTATCTACCTTTGTTCTTCGTGGAAGATACAGTAGGTCATCTCGCTGAGATACTACCGGGCTTTTAATAAATGTGATGCATTCCTTCCCAAGGAGGTAGTAACGCATCTTCACTGGAACACACTGGGTTGAGTCAAGAGAATAATTTGTGGATTATTACAACGTTTCCCAATCCATCCAAGAAAGCGGTGGTCAATCAATGGACATTCATTTAGCTTTTTCTCATATGTCTGTTTAACCGAACCAAGCACATGAGTCCACATTAACGGTGTTCTGGTGAGGGGGACAGGCGGCGCCACGAACGAAGAGACAAGAGATTTTCAAGGACACGCGTTTTTGACACTGGATAATTATGGAAAACGAGATTTTTACGCCTTTGCTGGAGCAATTTCTGCTCACTCCTCTGGTCTCGTGGGTAAGAACCCAGATTGTCTATTCAAATGCTCTATAACCGACTAGTTTAACAACCCCTTATTACAATAGTCTATTCGTCATGTTTATACATCCGTCTGTTGTCCTATTTGTTTACAGGTCAAGACAGTCGGGCAACCAACAGTGAACGATGGCACTAAACTTACAGAATATATTGAATTAGTGGATGGAATTTACCTCAACGAGATTATGCTGGAGATGTAAGTAACATTTATCAGCAAACACACAAGTGCCTTTTTAATCAATAAATCGGAGCCATTATTAGACCCATGCATGGCCTATAGCTCAAATCGTGATTGGCAAAATGAGGGTGGGACATTATAAGAGAATGGCTATAGTGTACAATTGAAGGTATTTGGGTAGGCATACTGGGGCCGTATGTGGCCTGTGACGGATCAGTTATTGAAAGAGAGTTCACTGGGCAGCAGGCAGCTCAACAGCATGGGGGTTAGATCGGTTTTCTTACCCTTCTCCCCCTAGTCACCAGGAATATCACAACGGGAAGACTCGCTGCCCCTGTAATGGCCTGTATGCTGTAAACTGCCTACTCTGTACTGTAGATGGGGAGGGGGAGAAACTGGGAGATCTACGAGACATAAATCAATCTGTCTCCAGCCCCACTCTGACAGCACTGCCTATATAGCAGAAGACGCATTCCATTCCTTTGTCTGGCTTCCAGGCTGCCAGTTCTACTACTACTAGTGTGCCACTTTAAATAATGTTCTGCATATCTTTACTATTGATAAGGTAGGGCCCTACTGTCGGCCTTTATTCCTTTCTATAAATTAATACAAGGTTCAGGCACATGTCAAAATGGAATTCATTTTCCCCTCTCAAACCATAGATAGACCTACACAAGTTGAACATAGCGTGGCAATTTCAAGCCAGTTGGCATCGTTAGCAGGGTTAAGGTACAGCTCTATGATGGGAGGAGTTCACTAGAGCCCCACTGACTATTTTCTGTCAACTTCCATATCCATGACCTCCCCACTCGCCTCCCCGGTCACCTCCTCGTTGCCCTCCTTCTCCATCCTCTCTTAAGTTCTCCTTTTGTTCCTTTGAACCTTCTCCCTTCCTTGTGTTTCTCCTTCACCTCCTCGTGCTCCTGTCTCTGCTAGCTCCTAGCTTCTAAAAGGGATGTTCTGCTGTAAAGAGAGGTTGGCTGGGTGTTGGTTAGGTTGGATGTGACCAGGTGCCTTCTCTCAAAAACAACCCTGGCACAAGCACCCCCGAGCTCTACATTGTGTGGCAGCTGCATTCCATGTATTTACTATGAATGAATGAATGAATGAATGATCTTTATTGTCATTGTAACAGATACAACACAATTTAAATGCAAGTGCTAACAATCAACACAGTCCTAAGATAATAAAAACAAGAGTGAGACATATGTAGCAGGGTGGATTATCCCTGCTTCGTGGGAACGGTTGCTGGCAGTCACAAGGTAGCTGGACACAGTAGAGCTCCTTCTGACTGCACCCTCGTCTTTGGGCCTGGAGCGTCAACCTGGGACCCGGTAGTGGGAGTGAATGGGACCTGGGATTTACCAACCTGGTTTGGTGCTCTGGTCCTCCTCGCCTCTCTGGGGCGGTCAGCAGTACTCCCCAACTCTCTCTCACTTCCCTGATTACCTCCTTGGGCCCTCCCACACCTAGTGACTGATATACCTAAATAGATTTGTCCCTCCCGCAAGCAGTACCCTCCCTTGATGACCACTAGAAACCTTACAATGAAAAGGGGAGAGTGGGGTAGGAAGCAGTGGCGGCTCTGCCACTAGGGGCGCACGGGCGCCGACCAGGGGAGGAAACTAACTTTTTGGCTTACCAGCCAACTGGCGAGTATCTGATTTTTTTTACCAGCCAAACTGATTTTTTACCAGACAAAAAAAATCGCTAATTGTGATAATTACTTCTTTGTATGTCAAGCCGCGTCAATGTTGTGTATGCATCTGGGTAGGCACACTGTGCCTTTAAGACAGCACGGTGGTCTTACGACAGTGCTGTGAAGTACCGTCAAGTGTTGCGGTAACGTCAGTTGGGTTGGTGTGCTGTTGTGCACAGTGCACTGGTTGAGCTAGCCCCTTTTGTGACTGCGATGTGCAAGCCAGGGGCTTTTGAGCATGAAATAAAATGTCTAACCTTACGTCGTAGTCCGGTGCTTTTTTGGAAACATTATAGTCATAACAGATACACCTAGCTGGCTGCTTTGAGCACACTGGGCTAACGTTAGCTAGCAAGCAGCTATAGCTAAAACGCTAACTAGAAGCTAACCACTGTATACAGTTCCAGTAGACTAACATTACACCTCTGTGATTTAAATGTGTCCTTAGTAACTTATACTCGAGGGTTGTACTAGGGTTGGATGCAGTTCCCCGTTGGTCAGTCTGTCTGTTTTCCATCTTCTGCTGTGTTTAACGTTATCTGTTTGCGAGTGCTCCTGATGGCTAGCCTAGTACCGCGGGACTTTTATTATTATATGTACGCGGGTTGGCCAGTACTGCGCAAACGTTTATTAAACATTATATGTCCGCGGGTGGTCTTGTGCAGTGCTCTCGTGGCACTGTCAACTAAAGCGAACACTCAGAAGACGCGCACCGTTTGCCAGTGCAGTGATTGCAGAATGTTTTATTTTTTTGTATACTCGCCAGCAGGGGAGGAAACTAACTTTTTGGCTTACCAGCCAACTGGCGGGTATCTGATTTTTTTTACCAGCCAAACGTAAAAAATACTAGCATTTGGCCAGTAAAGTGGCCTAATTTCCTCCCCTGGCGCCGACCCACCTGCAGGTGACCTGCTGTTAAATCAGAGAAGAAGAAAATAAAACTTTTTAGTTTTTTGTTTTATAGCCCTATAAATAATATAAACATGTTTAAAATGAATAATATTTACTCTTTAAGTATGTTTGTATTTCCAATGCACAATATAACGTTATTATCGCAATTAAAAAACACTCGTTTTCCTGAGCAGGAAGTGACATCACGTTTTTTTTATTTTTTTTATTTTTTCGTATTTCTCGGCCCGGGCTATACGCGATAGCGCTCTGAGTGCGCGTCACAGTTTGATCGCTGTATCCGTCACAGCCAATCAGTGCATAACGCGTTGTGCGTTGAAATATGACTATTATGTTGGAATCCGGGCGCGATTTGAAGCGGTCTAGCCAGTAGCGTCAAGAATATCTGTAGCCGCATTTCGCGGAGACGCTCTCTGATTGGCCGACGCCAGTATTTTTTTCCGTAGCAGAATTTCACAGACGATCTCTGATTGGCCGAATCCAATTTCTAATGTTCCAATTCTAGGTTATTCCTAGGTTGGTCGGTGGAGATAGTTGTGTTGTTGTGAGAATGATGCAGGCAGCTGTTTGTCTTAGACGAGCGTGCCGTGACTGCAAGTTCTTTAGACTGTTAAGCTTAGGCACTCTTTCAAAGTTGGTTAAGGTTAGAGTTTGTCTTAGAGCATGGTGATAGAACGCCAGGTAGTTTGCAGTCTGTTCGAGCGGAAATGGACAAAGGAATGTACTTGTGTTGTGCTAACAAGCTAACACTTGGCTAACAAGCTATATGGCGGATGCAGTCTGGAGACAGTGGACAGTGGTCTGGAATACATCAACACTCAACAGTGGATTATACACGTTTATCAAGCTCTCCTGCCCTGGACGTTTCAACTAAACAGTGAGTCTCTCTCTCTCGCTCTCTCTCTCGCTATACACAGCTGTCTCCGCGAAATGCGGCTACGGAAAAAAGTATTGACTGTGCTTGCTGAGACGATAATTAATAGGCTAGCGATTCAAAACGCGCTGCTGTGTTGTGAACTATAACATTAATTTAGCTGCTGCTGATGCATAATGAATGAATGGTGAGTTGTTTAAAATGACAACATACATGTGTTAATTATTTGATTTGATTGATCCGAGAGACAGAGAGAGATTGCTCCAGAGCATCTCAGAGCATTACATTTTCAACTCGACCTATTAACGTGAACTGCGAACCACAAGGCACCAGCGGCAGCGGCCGCCACTGGTAGGAAGGGGTTGATTATGTTAACGTTACCCACACCAAAAGAGTTGTTAAACGGCTCATGGATAGACACGCACACAGAACTCTCATCTAATTCTTGTTAATTCTACTGGTCAGTTACAATGATTTAATAATAGTGACCAAATGGACTGAAGTCCCACTATAGTTCCGTTTGTAACTCCATACCTCATAAACACGTATATTATACACCCACCTCTGGTTTAATATCAGGGATAATATACTTCAATGTGTTTGACTCATCGCCCACGTCTGGGTCTTCACCCTGTATAATACCTCTGACAGGCTTTAATTATACGGCAAGAATAATACCTCTCTAGGCTTTATTTATAATACACAAGGTCAGTAACCTCCCCACAGGGAAAGGGTTAATTAGATGGGAAAATATTATTAAACACAAACATGTTATCACACTCAAAGAAAATGAAAAGAAATCACAAGGTGGGCCCACAAATACCTAACCAAGTCCTATGCTAATGCCGGCATGTATTGTTAATGGGACACCCCTAGAACTGTGGTTAGCAACGTTAGCTTCGCCTGCAGGCTGCACCACACTGTGTACTGTGTAATAGATCCGGAGCATTGATGCTCAATTGTACTCAACCCAAAATGGCGGTCGCGCCGCACCACCACCGTCCGGGTGGCAAGATGGCGTCGAACGCTCTCGTCGCGGGTGCTAGCAGGCGGGGCTGGAGCAGGGGCAGTAGTGTGCTGGGTGTTGGCAACCTCTGCCGGTCGGGACGATCTCCCGTGTTGGCCTGAAGTCAGCCGGTGCAGAACGGTTGTAAACAGCCGGTGCAGAGTCGACGGCGCGCATATATAAACTCGCCCTCACTCACACTGAAGCTACACTCTGGGTCCCAAACAGCCCACCTGCTACACGATTATACTGTGGCGCAACGTGGTTGACTATACCACCGGTCTTCTTCAGCGCCTCGCGCTAGGGTTGCACTGGAGTCGATATAGCCGTTAGCCGCACGCTAATTATACCGTCATTCTGCTACTGTAACCCGACAACTATGGACGTCAATCCCGTGGCTCAGTCTCTCTTACTCACGCACTATCACGGATACTCCTATGATAACCCGTCACTCGCTCCGGCGGGGCTCTCTGGGGGTTCTTTAACGGGGCTATTCCAAAGCACCTCCCGTTGCAGCTGCGACCGTTCACAGCAACATCCCAAACAGAAGAGGACTCGTCTCCCCTCTTCCGCCTCCATTTATTTCCTTCCCATCTCTCTCGGACACTCTCTGCCTGCCACCGCCCCGTGCTGGTACCGCCTGCTAGTCACACAGGGAAAAGGATGATGAATATGGTCCAGTAACCCTGTTCATAATCCATATTCCAGCGATAGAAGGAGGAGCTCGCGTCATTGTTCGTGAGAATATCAATGGAAACTAGTCAACATGTCTTTGTGCACAAAGGGGAGATAAAAGGCAAGTCAGCACATCTGAATAATAGGCATATTTTCAGGTTGCTACACATAAATAGACATAAATATAAAATAATATAATATAAAATAGGGGGAGTGATCGGTGGGAATCTGAGAATGTATCTATTATGTAAACATATACATTGTATGGCCTATTTACAGGGGAGTTAGCATGATGTAACTGTACTTTTTATAAGCATATAAACATGAACTAGTAACTTATATACAGTATATGAAAACCTAACAAATGTAAACATATTGCAGGGTTGAACAGGAAGGAGGGCTGCAGCGTCTTTGTAGTGTGATTCCAGTGTTTTTGAAGCTGCTCTTTGGATATAGGGGAGCCAGTTGAAAAAACAAGGAAGTTCCAGGCACTCTTCATGTATAAAAAAGCTTTAATAAATCGCTTAGTTCATTTTAGAACACGCATTAAAAAACACCATGTTTCGGCCTCTATCGGCCTTCTTCCTGCAGGGTTGTAGAACATTGCACCAGTCCCTTGGTGTTGCACACTAGTTTCTCGTATCGTACAGGTGGTACTTAGATTGATTGAAGATTAGAGTTGAGTGCCCTGGGGTAGAAACTGAACGTATGTGTCGTCCACTTAGTTATCATTGCAGCCATTCAAGGTGCAGGAGTCCGAAGCAAAAAGCTGTATTGCAGATGAGTGGTTCTGTGTGTGACATGGACCTTAATACAGGTGCTGTGTGACATGGACCTTAATACAGTGGTGCTGTGTGGGACATGGACCTTAATACAGTGGTGCTGTGTGGGACATGGACCTTAATACAGTGGTGCTGTGTGGGACATGGACCTTAATACAATGGTGCGACATGTACCTTAATACAGTGGTGCTGTGTGGGACATGGACCTTAATACATTGGTGATGTGGGACATGGACCTTAACACATTAATTGCCAATAACGAGTATGGCCGCCATGCGTTGAGTGCCATAAATCGTTATTTATTTTATTCGCTATTGGCATTCATAATTCATCCAGGAAGCCTCCGGGAGCCAGCTGGACCCTGTCTGATATTGCAACGCCTCAATACCGCCGCCTGGTGGATTTCGGGCGAGTTACACTCCACTCTAAACCGGAAGTGGCGCTCGGTGCATCAGGGAAAAAGCTCCGCCGGAGATATCTTGTAGCGTGGATCAATATACACACCTCGCTTTCGAGACGCAAGTATCGATATGCTTTCGGCGTTTATTGCGCCATACAAACGGAAAATGGATCTAGCAGATCGACGTCAAATAATTGGATTTTTTTTCTCCAGACGCATCGGCCAGAGGTATACAGGTGATCATGTGGGACATGGACCTTAATACAGTTGTGCTGTGTGGGACATGGACCTTAAACAGGTGATGTGGGACATGGACCTTAATACAGGTGCTGTGTGGGACATGGACCTTAATACAGGTGCTGTGTGACATGGACCTTAATACAGGGGTTGACATTAAGCTTTCAAGTACAGGTCATGTTCTACTTTCCCCCAGGGTCACTTGACGGGAAAATAAAAACGCCTGTTAGAAACAATTAGGGGTCAAATTTGAATGACCTTTAATTTTAACATTATTTGATGCGTTAGCATCAACACATAGAACACAATTTTTTTTTGTAAATTTTTATATTACTTGCATGCTGAGGGTGTTTCCTTATTCAGCCAATTTCAATTGAAACATTGTTTACCCATAGTTGTAAAACAGAACTTGCCTGTTGGCAATAGCAGGGAAGTCCCCCTGCACACTGGAATAGAGAACACAGTCTTCTGCAGTGTGCTGCAGCCATGGACACTCATTTACACTAACGTCCCGATGACTCGTATTTATTCTTTGCAACACTTCTTCCACCAGTTTCGTTACTATAGTTACTCTTGTTGCCAGGCACCTGGGCCCTCATTTATCAATGGTGCGTACGCACAGATATGTGCGTAAACCGTGTGTATGATCATTTCTAAGCAAAGTGTGGGACTTATCAATTTGAACGTGTGCTTGAGATTGTGCGTATATCAGTACGCACAGCTCAGACTGTGCGTACATTACGCCCAGCGGTAGAATATGCTTTCATCAGTTTCATGCATTAGTTTCAACACTGACATGTTCTGTATGACCCGTAATTCATTATAGTTAATTGTAAAATTAATTGTAAAGCGACATTAGTGTAATTATTGTCAAACCCTATAAATAGCATTTGGAATAGGTATTTCCGAATGAATTCAGCCTGGTTCATAGCGTTATAGGAATACTTCTTGCGGTGTGCGCTCAGATGTTTTCAGAGATATAGGGCAGTCTATTTGTCGAGAGAGAACATAATATTAAGTAGAGTCCGCTACCCGAAACACATTCTCCTTGATTTGTACCGCAATTTGGGACCCACATTGGAGCGTGGAGCAAAACGCAGTGTTGGATGTCGTAATTTCCCCAACCCCCAACTACATACAATATCCATATATCAATAACAGGAGGCCTGTTATTCTCGTGGTTCCAGAACCGGATGTTAGGAACCGGTTCCTATTAGAACCGGTTCTCTGTGCCCAACCCTAGTGAACGGGATTCCACTCAGTCAATGTCAATGTACAGATAATCTGCGATGCGCATTTTGGCTGATAATGTCGTTGCCTATGGGGGGTGAACCTCTGACCCTCAAGGCGGGTCCGGGGGCATGCCCCCCCGGAACTTTTATTTGTTTGTACATTTTAAAGTTAAATGCATCAATCTGGTGCACTTTGATAGCAAAATAAAGAGGCTAGATCTATGATGAACTTTGTGCTCGAAACACAAAATCGACTAGACTGCAGTGCTTCCCAATCCTCTCCTCAAAGCACCCCAGCCGTTCAATGTATTTTTATTTTAATTTTTTTTTATCTTTCTTCCCCTCCTTTTTCCCGATTTTTCTCCCATCCCACCCTTCCTGGTTGTTGCGTACTTTCCCCTACTGTTGGTCCGGGAGACCGGAGACTGTCGCATGCTTTCCTCCGACGCATGTGCAGCCTGGGGCAGGCCAACCTGGCCGCGTGTACCTGTTCCGCAACAGTAAGTGACTTCCGGGGTAGGCCTGATTGGCCCCGACAGGCACATGACGCGGCAAACTCAGGACGCGCAACGAGGCTGCTGAGAGCTGTCGCGCGGAAATAGGCTGTCTATTGCCATTCTCTAACACAAACTCTAACCTTAACCAGCTCCTTAACAGCGCCTAAACTTAACCGTTCTAACCTTAACCAACTCCGAAACAATGCCTAACCTTAACCTTAACCTTAACCATGCCTAACCTTAACCATAGAAAGAATATTGCCATTCTCTAAGACAAACTCTAACCTTAACCAGCTCCTTAACAGCGCCTAAACTTAACCGTTCTAACCTTAACCAACTCCGAAACAATGCCTAACCTTAACCTTAACCTTAACCATGCCTAACCTTAACCGGCGAAAGAATACACGTTAAAAAAAAAATCACGTAAAAAAAAAAAGATTTGATGGGATTCGAACTCACCAACAACAGACCGCAGGATCGCAGGACCGCTGCTCTGCCAGGTGAGCTATAGCGCCGAATGAGAGTCATGGCGTATTTGGACGGTTACGTAATTCCGTAAGCTCTGCCGCTCGGCTCCGCGGAGCGTGCCGCGCGGCAGAGAAAGTTGCGCGTCACGTGCCTGTCGGGGCCAATCAGGCCTACCCCGGAAGTCACTTACTGTTGCGGAACAGTTACACGCAACCTGGCCGCGCAGGTTCTCACCGGGGAGAGTGTAGCGTGTGGGAGGCCACACTATCTCTCCTCAGTTCCAACCCTCGCTGAGCAGGCGCCCCGACCGAACTGTAGGGGTCGCTGTCCACAACGCCCAGGACCCACCCTTCAGCTTTCCCACCCCCTGATACAGCCAATTGTATCAGTGTGAGATACCACCCCCTGCCCCACGTTCTCTCCTCTCCTGCCCCCCCCCACCCCCCTTGGTTTTCCCTTACTCTCCTCCCGACTGTCTCCCCTACTCACTCCCGTATTTGTTATCCATTACTCGTGGTTTTATGTTCCTGTGTATTTCTTATTGTCCTCCGTTTCCCTGTGGTTCTGTTTCTTTGTTTTATTTGTTTGTTTTTTGCCTATTGTCAGCGAATTTGGGTCTTTGAAAGGCGCTTTACAAAATAAATGAATTCTTCTTATTATTATTATTATTATTATTATTATTATTATTATTATTATTATTATTATTATTATTATTATTATTATTATTATTATTATTATTATTATTATTATTATTATTATTATTATTATTATTATTATTATACTTTTACTTTAGACACAAGTACATTCAGTGGCAAATACTTCTACTTTTATTTAAGTAGAATTTGAATAGAGGACTTTTACTTTTACCAGAGTATTAATTGATCTGTGTATTTCTACTTTTACTTAAGTAAAGGAACTGTGTACTTCTTCCACCACTGACTCTGACTAACTGACCACCTCTGACTAACTAACTTTGACTAACTACCTCTACTGAAACTTAATGACGTTCTTTGCAGTTGTGCCACCTGCATTTTGCAACAAATTAATAGTAGGGATGCACGATAATTATCGGGCCGATATCAGCACTTATGACGTCATCCCGATAAACCTGATAAAATTATTGATAGCTCGGATAAAAAAAACAATATATTTTAATTTTCTTTTTTACACTTTTTTTTTTAAACTTTTATTTTCATGTCAACGTTCACACGCACAATATTATATGCTTACTTAGGATTTGACTTGATTCAACAACAAAGCAGTCGGGGCAATGGCAAGCCGAAAACGGTCGAAAATCTTTTGAAGTTTGGATATTTTTTTTCACAACTGAGGTAGGTAGATTAAATTTTTAGAGACTAAAGTACCGAAAAAAGGTACCGTTGGGTACCGGTATCGATTCACAGGTACCGGTATCGGTTCAAATGTGAACGGTACCCATGCTGACGAAGCACAATACATTTAGTTCACTCATTGTTCAGGGAAACACATTGTTAATGACATTGACGGATTGTGAATTTTGTGATTGACTCAAATTATATTTATTTGGAAAAATAAATATAGTCACTTTATTTGAAGAGTCAAAACTGTTCTCTTGGCTTTGTTTTGTTCATAGTAGTAACGCGCATGTCATGATAAATCTGGTTAGGTCAACACTACAGGAATATACATAAAAAAAATATATAATACAATAAATATATATATCGGTTATCGGTATCGACCTTGAGGAGCAGAAGGTTATCGGTATCGATATCGGGGTCAAAAAAAATCAATATCGTGCACCCATAATTAATAGGATAAAATAGTTTTATGATCAAATAAAAATGTCCTAGTTTTATATTGGTAGTGTACAAGAGTGTGTGCACAGCAAAATAAAATGGCAGGCATGTTAATATAGTGTGACTCACTCAGTATTTGCAGACACATGGCCAGGAAAAGCTTTCTGTAGGTTTTGCAGAACTCATAATCTACATTAGCAGACTCAGGCCCAGACACCGTCCTATCCGTACCCGGACCTTTAATTGATAAATTATTGAGAATTAATACATTTGGAGTGTTTCTATTTAAAGCGGTGCAGCCTTTCTAGCCTTTACAGCACTGTTTCAGTGGCCCAGGAAACTCACAGACCAAATCTTCTCACGTGACGCTACTCAAATCTGTGCATTCCCATAAGCATTGCGACTGGAGTCAGTGAGATACACAGGCAGTCAGGGAAGAGAGGCAAGACGGACAACTGTTGGAGAAATAGTCAAGGAAAGTAATTTCACATGGAGTGCTCTGGAAAGAGAAAAATGGACCCCGAAAACAGAGCTTTTAATCAATATGCTGCGAGGCAGCTTTCTCCACTAGGGACATTCAAACCAAATTTCATTCCAGGCTCACTAATGAGCACTTACACACGTGTATGAGAACGGCCCTGACACCATTCCAGCCCAGATTTTAAATCCTGGCAGGACTAGAGCTCACTTCTCACTGAACAAGAGTGGGGGAGTGGGATATATACCGGTAAGAGGGGAAGAAAGAAAAAGAGGCGTTGGAAGCTGTTCAATTGTTAAGATGTGTTGAGATAGTTTATTATACAATTGGTTTAAACTTTTATTTATTTTATTTTAAATTGCAAATTTTTCAAAAGCTTATGTATTTTATTTTTAAATGAAGCCTTTCTTTTACTTGAAATGTGAAAATTACATACTTCAGTCCCTCCACTTCAATGTGAAAACCGACTGAAATATTATTGAATTGTACTTTCCTTATTCGATTTGACAGTCTGTTGTCGACTACATACAGACGTTATGGCTACATCAATACATATACAGTCGGGTCCATAAATATTTGGACATCAACACAATGTTCATAGTTTTGGCTCTGTACACCATCAGAATGGATTTGGAATGAAACGATCAAGACATGCTTTAAGTGCAGACGTTCAGCTTTAATTTGAGGGTATTTACATCCAAAAAAAATCAGGTGAACGGTGTAGGAATTGCAACAATTTCTATATGTGCCTCCTCCTTTTTAAGGGACCAAAAGTAATTTGACAATTGACCTGTTCGAAATCAACTGTTATGTACATTCCTAAAAAGAAAGAATGCACTGATGAGCTCAGCAACACCAAAAGACCCAGGAAGACCACAGAAAACAACTGTGGTGGATCACAGAAGAATTATTTCCCTGGGGGAAAAAAACTTCACAACAGTTGGCCAGATCAAGAACACTCTCCAGGAGGTAGGTGTATCTGTGTCAAAGTCAACAATCAAGAGACGATTTCACCAGAGGCTTCACCACAAGATGTAATTCCTTGGTAAGCCTCAAAAACGGGAAGAAAGACCAGATTCGAATTTGCCAAAAAAATATCTTAAAAAGCCTGTCCAGTTCTGGAACAACATCCTATGGACAGATGAGACCAGAATGATGGGAAGAGAAGAGTATGGAGAAGGAAGGGAACTGCTCATGATCCAAAGCATACCACCTCATCAGTGAAGCATGGTGGTGGTAGTGTTATGGCGGGCTAGAGTTGCAGTAGAGACCTGGCAGAACAAGCAGGAACTGAAGACAGTTGCAGTAGAGGCAGAACAAGCAGGAACTGAAGACAGTTGCAGTAGAGGCAGAACAAGCAGGAACTGAAGACAGTTGCAGTAGAGGCAGAACAAGCAGGAACTGAAGACCGTTGCAGTAGAGACAGAACAAGCAGGACCTGAAGACAGTTGCAGTAGAGGCAGAACAAGCGGGAACTGAAGACAGTTGCAGTAGAGGCAGAACAAGCAGGAACTGAATACGGTTGCAGTAGAGGCAGAACAAGCAAGAACTGAAGACAGTTGCAGTAGAGACCTGGCAGAACAAGCAGGAACTGAAGACAGTTGCAGTAGAGGCAGAACAAGCAGGAACTGAAGACAGTTGCAGTAGAGACAGAACAAGCAGGAACTGAAGACAGTTACAGTAGAGGCAGAACAAGCAGGAACTGAAGACAGTTGCAGTAGAGGCAGACCAAGCAGGAACTGAAGACAGTTGCAGTAGAGGCAGAACAAGCAGGAACTGAAGACCGTTGCAGTAGAGGCAGAACAAGCAGGAACTGAAGACAGTTGCAGTAGAGACGGAACAAGCAGGAACTGAGGACGGTTGCAGTAGAGGCAGAACAAGCAGGAACTGAAGACGGTTGCAGTAGAGACAGAACAAGCAGGAACTGAAGACAGTTGCAGTAGAGGCAGAACAAGCAGGAACTGAATACGGTTGCAGTAGAGACAGAACAAGCAGGAACTGAAGACGGTTGCAGTAGAGGCAGAACAAGCAGGAACTGAAGACAGTTGCAGTAGAGGCAGAACAAGCAGGACCTGAAGACAGTTGCAGTAGAGGCAGAACAAGCAGGACATGAAGACAGTTGCAGTAGAGGCAGAACAAGCAGGACCTGAAGACAGTTGCAGTAGAGACGGAACAAGCAGGAACTGAAGACAGTTACAGTAGAGGCAGAACAAGCAGGAACTGAAGACAGTTGCAGTAGAGGCAGAACAAGCAGGACCTGAAGACAGTTGCAGTAGAGACAGAACAAGCAGGAACTGAAGACAGTTGCAGTAGAGGCAGAACAAGCAGGACCTGAAGACAGTTTCAGTAGAGGCAGAACAAGCAGGAACTGAAGACGGTTGCAGTAGAGGCAGAACAAGCAGGAACTGAAGACCGTTTCAGTAGAGGCCTGGCAGAGCATCACCAGTGGTCTATGGGTTCCAGACTTCAGTCATCGACTACAAAGGATTAAAAGTGACAATTTAAGTTATGGATTGTTAGTTTGTCCAATTACTTTTGGTCCCTTAAAAAGCGGGGTGCACATGTCATAACTGTAATTCCTACACTGTTCACCTGATTTGGATGTAAATATACCCTCAAATTAAAGCTGGACGTCTGGAAGTACACTTAAAGCATGTCTTTATTGTTTAATTTCAAGTCTCGTAGTGTACAGACATTTTTATGTCCAAACATTTATGGACCTGACTAAATATTTTCTCTGACTGGTAGGTACCGTTCACATTTGAACCGGTACCTGTGAATCGATACCCAGCGGTACCTTTTTTCTGTACTTTACTCTCTCTGTAATAACAACATTTATATTTCACTTGTAAAACTAAACTAAGTCTAAACTTCTCAATTTCAACATTGTTATCACACCACACAACACACCACACAAACTAAAAGCCCCCCCTCCCTCTCTCCTCCCAAACCGTTCTTCCTACAACCATTTATTTTATGTTAACATTTATTATGTATTTTTTTATGTTTAAATATCAACATTATCTGGCCATCCTCAGTATCAAACTCCTCTGACCTCATCTGGTCTTTCCAACGACCCAAGAGATGGGACAGTGTATCCATATTACACGCACACACACGCACAGCAGGGCTCTACGCTAACCTTTTTCCCAAGGAGCACATGTGCTCCTAAATGAAAACATTTAGGAGCACACAAAGAAATGTAGGAGCACAGTGAAAACAGAGTTTAATAAACAGAGTTTATTAACACACAATTTATAACATGCATATTATACTGTGCATGTGTGTGCATACTAAGGGACACGCATCTGTGCAATAGCACATACCACCAAAATCACACATTGACCCATGCCTACTAGACACAAAGGGTATCTGTTGTCCAGCTGCTTTTGTATGTTGTAGTGTTGTCACGATACCAACATTTTGACTTCGATACCGATAGGAAAGGTAATGGAATATATTATTAGATGACACATGGAACATTCTTCATACAATTCTTTAATTAATTATAATTTAAATTAATATTTTGACACTGTTGAAACGTAATTAATAATACAATTATTATGTTACAGCTGCTGAGCTAATATCCATCAATATCTTCATTTTGAATGAAATATGTTCAGGAATCAGGATTGTTAGCGTAGGGAGAGAGAGAGACTCAGCCCCCCCTTCCCTCACTATTGGAGCGTTCCCAGGGATAGCTTAGTTAGCGTTAGCACTTAGCAGCTAACATTAGTTAAGGATTTTAACGCGACGAGGGCATACAGGAATGGCAAGGATGCAAAGCATGTTAGACCATTGGACCCGTTGCTCGTGGAGTTTTCACTGCACACATACTGTAGAAACTGACTCGCAAGAGAAGTTGTCACAGAGCTGTCGAATGCAGGGCTGAATAGCTAGATGTCATAGCTTCTAAAATTGAAGGTCCGTGCTGCTCTGTCTTATTATGAAATGACAATTGCGCGTTGACACACCCACTACGCAGAGCTATATTACTCGCACACTGCTCCTAAATAATTTTTCTGGTTTGCACAAATCTATTTTTAGGGGCAAATCCAAGTGAAATGGTCTCACTGTAGAGCCCTGCACAGTGAGAGAGAGAGAGAGAGAGAGAGGGACCCAACGAAAACTATTTCTGATTTGATTTCTCTGCTGAGCCTGTGAGCGTTTCCAGGGTTGGTGTAGCTTAATTAACGTTAGCTGCAGCTAACGTTGGTTTAGGTTTTTACTGCGACGTGGGCATACAGGAATGGCTAGGATGCAAAGTATGTTAGATGCATTGGACCCATTGCTCGCAGAGTTTATTATGAAATGACAATTGCGTGTCATTGGGATTCAGATTTATTTTCTTACTGGGCGGGTCTTTATGTATCTGCTCTCAAGGTACCGAAATGTGGCACCGATCTAAGGCGAATTGGTACTCTGTAGTACCGATGTAATTCGGACGGTACCCACAAAATGACAGTTTGGTACACAACCCTACTGACGACCTCTTTGAATTTGAATTGAATTGATTCAAATTGATTTTAATTAAGCCTGTCAAAGTTAACGCGGTATTAACGCGTTATCGCCCGATTCTATTAACGCCATTATTTTTTTTAACTTATGAACTTTAACTTTTACGAAATTTATTTATTTAAAAAAACAAAATTTCATAATTTTTTTTTTACTTTATAATTTTTTTTACTAGACTTCACTCAGGTGTATTATTGATGCTCTCATTGATACTATGTTTGTTTGTGAAGTAGTGTTGTCACAATACTGGAATTTCGAACTACGATACCTTGAAAAGTATCGATATTCGATACCATTTTCGATACCACTGGGAAAAAGGTTCAATCTTAAAATGTAAAGAAATTTCTTTATTTTTATTTTTTTTTACTAAATTTAGCTTTTGTTGCGGGTTGATTCTCCTCAGCTTCTCTCTGGTACTATAAGAGAAGATAAATATAACACTTTTAAAACCCTTTGTTTATCTTTAGATCGCACATTTAAAAATAACTGTTCATCTCACTTCAATTTTTTTTATTGCAGAACATTTTCTCAAGCAGACAGATGTAAACACTGTAATCTGTGTTGCATGTACCTGACAAACTGAACTGTTTGTATTACAGTCATATTCCGACTTAACTGAATGCACATGTGTGTGTGGACTACTGTACTATTACAGGTATTGAAATGAACAATGCAACTTCCTTATACAACTTTTTTTTATGAATAATTAAATATCGATATTTCGGGTATTGAAACCGTTTTAAATATTCAGAATCGATATGTATCGATATTTTTGACAACATTATTCTGAAGTGTGTGTGTGTGTGTGTGTGTGTGTGAGATATATAGAGAGAGAGGGGGTGAGAGAGATGAGGAAGGGGCAAGAGAGAAAGAGAGCTGGGGGAGTGTGTGAGAGAGAGAGGGGGGTGTGTGATTACTCAGCCCTTGTGTGGGTGAATGTAACAAGTTCCTAACGTTTTCTTTCCCCTATTATTTCATGCACACTTTATTCATTGTTTTAAATTATTATTTTCCTAAGTTATTTTGTGTTTTGAATTTGATGCAAATTTGCAATGCATGAGGGTCATCCTTTTGTGTTAAATGGCTGCATAAAGCAAGCATTTGTTGACTCATGTTGATAAGAGTATTACAACTTGGAACTTGAAAAAGTTCTGTTTAAGGTAGAAAAAAGAATGCGATTAATTTGCGATTAATCACAAGTTAACTATGGACAATCATGCGATTAATCGAGTTAAATATATATTTTTTTTGTATTTTTTTTTAAACAAACAAACAAACAAACATGACAACACACAATAAGATATACAAGCATTAATTAACAGTGCACATCCAATGAAATCACCAATTAGTTAAATCTTATACAGGATATACCCCTAATACCTGCTATCTAACACACATGCTCTAGCTCGTACCCCCCCCCCCCCCCCCCTGGGTCACTGGGAGGCAGGCAGGTTGTCTCATGGCTGTGGTCGCTGGGAGGCAGGCACATTTCTTTGTGTGGGGCCATTTTTATTTTCAGTGGGAAGTATTCAGTAGAGAGTGACGGCAATGATGGGGTAGACGGAGAAAGAGATGACTTATTACTTATTTTTGTCAATGATATAACATGAGCTGAACTTACAGATGTGTGGTCTGAGTCAGAGAGTGTCCAGCTATCCAATATAAGCTGTGTTTACTCTGCTATAATAATAATAATAATAATAATAATAATAATAATAATAATAATACATCAAATTTGTAAAGCGCTTTTTCGAATGCTCATACACTTTACAGAACAAAACAAACAATACAGTTTTAGTAGAGAAAATAAAAGAATATATATAAAAAGGCGAGAGAGGAAGGAGATCAAGGCTTAACACTTTAATCGCCGAAGACGCTGGTCAGCGTCTTTCCCCGCCATGCTTATTCTGCCGAAGACGCTGGACAGCGTCTTTGATATCAATATTTCTAAAATCTGTGATCGAAATCATATTTCTCCCCCGGAGACATGAGATGTACTGGTGAGCCCCTCTCAACTCTCTAACGGTTCAAGAGCGCCATCTGGTGGCCGATCGGCGGATCGCCCAGGGAAGAAACAGGAAGTGGAAGCTGGTGCTCATTTCAATTCGGTCCGATCACTCGCTAATAGTCCCAGGACTTGAGCTGATCACAACGGATAGTGATCCGTTACCAATAACTCGATAAACAACATGATTTGGACGTATATACTATTATACAACCTGGAAATGGATCGGATATTTCGACATCCCATAATAGAAAAAATTCTGTTCCACGCTCATCTCCCAACGCTACAAGGAAGCTACAGTGAGTTTCAGCGTTATTTGTTAACGTCTTCGATACTAACTGCTCTAATGATCATATCACCCACACTAGATGAATGATATAACGTTGCCCACGGAATTATAAACGACCCCCCCCCATCCGGTCAACATCAGATCATACGTAGTAACTCCTAGAAGCACGTACAGTTGACATTTTTTATCTCGCACAGATTCCTACCAAACTGTATTTGATCATTAATATAATGCATTTAGGGCTATAAATCAAGTTCTGGAGAAAGCTGCAGAAAACGATAAACATACTTATACTTTAGACCGTATTTTAGTATGAATATGTGAATGAAAAAGTATAACGTTGCTACACCCTGAACAATAGATATAGGACGTTGAATGGGCCATAGTAATGTCAATTTAGCAATAAAATTTAAAAAGTTATAGCCCTGCAAAGAAGGGGAACTTCTCCATGTTAAATAGGGCTGGCGAGGGATGGTAAATTATGAATTTAACCCTGGCGATCAAAGTGTTAATAATAATAATAATTCATTTATTTTGTATAGTGCTTTTCAAAGATCCAAAGTCGCTGACAATAGGCAAAAAAGAAACAAAACAAAACAAAGAAACATAAAACCACAGGGAAACGGAGAACAATAAGAATACACAGGAACATAAAACCACGAGTAATGGATAACAAATACCGGAGTGAGTAGGGGAGACAGTCAGGAAGAGAGTAAGGGAAAACCAAGGGGGGTGGGGGGGGGCAGGAGAGGAGAGAACGTAGGTCAGGGAAAAATGGTGGTGGGTTGGAGGAGGGTGGTTATGGGTAAGGAAGGTTGAATGCTAGGGAGAACAGGTAGGTTTTGAGTCTATTTGAAGGTGGAGAGTGAGGGAGAGTCTCTGATGGTCTGAGGGAGGGAGCTCCAGAGTCGGGGTGCAGCTCGTGAGAATGCCCGGTCACCAAAACTTTTGAGTTTGGATGACGGGACAGACAGTGAGGGAAAGAGTGGAAGAGGACCGGAGGGAACGGGTGAGGCGGTAGGGGAGAAGGAGGTCAGTCAGGTAGGGGGGGGGGGCAGGCTATGGAGGGCTTTGAAGGTGAGGAGTAGTGTTTTGAAGTTGATGCGTTCCTTGATCGGGAGCCAGTGGATGGAGTGGAGGACAGGAGTGATGTGTTCGCGGGACCGGGTGTTAGTGAGGAGGCGGGCGGCTGAGTTTTGGACCATCTGCAGTTTATGGAGGGAGCGGGAGGTGATGCCAGTGAGGAGGGAGTTACAGTAGCGGGAGGAGATGAAGGCAAGCTTGAAGGCAAGGGTAAAAAGGTGGCTTTTGAGGGCTTTTTTAAATGATGAGAGGGTGTCTGCATGACTGATATGGTTGGGAAGGGCATTCCAGGTCCAGAGTTTAGTCCTGATGGGTTGGAGGAGGTTAGCATCTGCGGACCTGAGGCAGTGGGTAGGCGGAGGTCAGAGAGGTAGGGGGCCAGGTTGTTGAGGGCTTTGAAGGTGATGAGTAGAATTTTATACTGAATCATGTACATCAGGGGTCTCAAACTCTATTTACCTGGGGGCCGCTGGAGGTAGAGTCTGGGTGAGGCTGGGCCGCATCAAATATTCCACAAAAAAAGGGTTTCAAGTATTCCAAAAATGTATTAATACATCAACAAACTACCCCTTTGCCTCATCATAAAACCTCACAAACACCAGCAACTGAGCATTCTCAGTGGTGTCAGTGGACTCATCCACAGCTATGGAAATGCACTGTGCATTTTTTTTATTCTATCACAAAGCTGTTTAATGAAATCATCAGCCAGTATTTCAGTTATTCTGGTTGCTGTGCTATCTGAGGAGGATTTGCTTTTGTTTGCCTTCAAACATGGTCTCCATCACTTCAGTCATACATTATTTTATTATGTATGCATCAGAGAATGGCTTCTTGTGTTTAGCCAACACCCATGCCACTGAGTGAGGACTTGGTTGCTTTTTATCGTTGTGACATAACTTTAACAATAATTCTGCTTGCAGCTTGATATGATGATTTCATTCCATTTATTTTTGTGGTTCTTAGTGCTGAAAGGTTGCATCAAAATAACTGTTTTGTTTCGTATTGGCGTTTCAAAATGCGTTTCAAATTGCCACTCTTCACAAGAGCTACCGTTTCTTGGCACATTGTGCTGGTTGGAGGGAGGATGAACGCATTTTTCAGTCCATTAACCATTCACCTTTGAATTGCAGCGATCTTCACTGTTGACTTTTATTTTACTGGCCATCTTTGAACATGTCATATTTTTCTACTAGCTGCCTGCTGGCAAAACTATGCTACTAGCTACAGTACCTGCAGATTAGACTACTGTAGATGCATTGTCAACTCTCGCTCTGACTCCGACCCGTTGAAAGAGACAACATGCATTCCGTGAAGACCCGCCCTACTCTGCCTCTGATTCGCAGACTGTGGGTGGGGTGGGTGGGGTGGGGGGGGGGGGAATGGTGACGGGACGCTGAATATGATTGGACCAAAGCAGTAGACCGACACAGACAGTTGGAGCAGTGCAGCCAGACAGGAGCTTGCAGAGGAGATAGGGGAGAATTTCGAGGATACCTGCTATACGCACTGATGACAGGATATATTTCCTTCCACTTGGTATCACTCCGGAATCACGTTTCAACCACTAACGTTGCTGCCATGAGCCTGCGCTATGGTAGCCTACAAGTAGGCCTGCCACGATAACACATTTTGCTGGGCGATTAATTGCCCCCGAAAATATCGCGATAAGCGATATTATTGCGACCGGTTAGAGAATTTTTTTTTTGGAGAAATTTATTTCCCAAAACTTTTATTTTGAAGCCCACCGCTCCGTCTTTTCCGGTGTTTAAGACTTTTATTTTGAAGCCCACCGACCGGACCGGAAGTATTGTTGTGATTATCAGGTACTTTTTGGGTACCAGAAAAGTCACGTGAAACACTGCAGACCACTGAATAGAGACGCGTCTCTAGGATTTCATAATCATTATGTTTGCAGCAGGCACAAGTGCAATAAACAAAGGATACAGTCACTGTGTATTCTGCCTCATTTATTGATTAAACAAAACCGACATCAACACAATTTGCCACCGAGCGGAGAGTTTAGTCTCGCAAAAAGATCGCTGACTTGTTAAGGCTTGTTGTTAGGTTAGGTGCTAATGTTGTGCTAGCGTTTTAGCATGGCTATCGTACATAGCGTGATCAATATAACTCGCTATTGATTGTTTGTATGAGTAACGTTAATGCTAGTAGAATAGACACAACGTGAGGTAATCACCATCCATTTTAAACCGGTTATTACCTAATGCTAACGTTAGCAAATAGACGCGACTGGTAACGTTACAGCTTGTTAGCCTAATGCTCGTTAACGTTAGCATAGACAGCCTAGCTAACGTTAACGCTTGTAGAATAGACACAATGAGAGGTAACGTTAGCGTTAGCAGAATAGACACAACGAGGGTCTCGTTAATGTTGTTATTGATTGATTGATTGAAAACTGTGTTTACTCTGTTTGTATGAGTAACGTTAATGCTAGTAGAATAGACACAATGAAGGGTAACGTTAGCCCCACGGAGCTCCTGTGCTGTGCTCTGTAGTAAAGCCAGCGGCCCGCCTCCCAACACGGACAGTGACTGACTAGGGGCACTGGGTCCGCCTCATTAAAACAAACGCGCAAATAGCAATTAATCGCGCCCGTCAAAATCATTGCATTCATTTTAATTATCGCGGCAATTAATCGATTTATTGCTTATCGCGGCAGGCCTACCTACAAGTGATAAAATAAATAAAACGCCCAACTCGCGCAACGGGTCGGCAAAAGGTTGCGCGCGGGCCGCACTAACACTAAACTTTGATGTCAAGTAGGGGGCCGCAAAATATCATCCTGCGGGCCGCAAATGGCCCGCGGGCCGCGAGTTTGAGACCCCTGATGTACATGATGGGGAGCCAGTGGAAATCGTGGAGGATGGGGGTGATGTGGTCGGAGTGGCGGGTGGAGGTGAGCATTTAGGATGTATTGTAGTTTATTGAGGATTTTGATGGATGTGCCATACAGAATGCTGTTGCTGTAGTCCAGTCGGGATGTGATAAGTGTGTGGGTCAGTGTTTCGGCAGCAGAGAAGGATAGTGAAGGGCGTAGACAGGCAATGTTCCTGAGGTGGAAGAAGGTGGTTTTAGTGATCTGGTGTACATGCTATAGACAATTAAATTGCTTTGCACCCTGTAGGGCTGACCTTCGAACTTTTTTTGGCAATCGAAGCTTCGGGGCCGAGCTTCGATTTTAATTCGAAGCTTCGAGAGAAAAAAACATATAATAATAATAATAATAATAATTTTTTATTTTTTTATTTTTTATCTTATGTTGTGGGACTTGTACAGCACTTTCATAAACTTTGTTGTTTTTAAATGTGCTCTATAAATAAAGTGGGTTGGATTAATTAATTAAGTAGCCCCTTTCGTGACTGAGCCAACAAGGTTTCACTCGGCTGTGTGATTTTAATTCAAGGTGGATCGCTGTTGTCGTTTGAACAACTTCAGATTTCATGGGAACTACCAATCCCACAAATCAAGAATGTTTAAGATGAATGAAGTAAGATTTTGATTATTTGAAATATGGCCTGTGTAGACTAAACTATGCACAGAATTATGTCAGTCTACAGGTCCGGATTCTACATGGTCCGGCAATGTAGACTCCACTACAGACCAATTATCAGTGAATGTTCATGCATTTTTAAGAAGGGCAACTTCCACAAAAAAACAAAGAACTCACCAAAACATCTCGGTAGCACCTTATCTAAATTTTATTTCCTATTTTGTTTATTCATCCCAGTATCTTTCTTTCTTATGTGTGGAATTCTACAAGGCATGTAGGTGTATATGTATTTGAGGATGATATCCTTCAAACAGGCAATAGTGATGATATAATTTGGGCAGTGCTGAGCTGGGTTACTTTCCAATTACCAATGGCCCCACACGCACGCACGCACGAACACACACACACACACACACACACACACACACACACACACACACACACACACACACACACACACACACACACACACACACACACACACACACACACACACACACACACACACACACACACACACACACACACACACACACACACACACACACACACACACACACACACACACACACACACACACACACACACACACACACACACACACACACACACACACACACACACACACACACACACACACACACACACACACACACACACACACACACACACACACACACACACATTTACATTTAGTCATTTAGCTGACGCTTTTATCCAAAGCGACTTACAAGTTCTGTACGACAAGACAGCAAGAAGGGTACAACTCTATCAGCTGAGTAACAATGTTTATCAAAGTGTTGCGTGTTACAGTGTAGGTTAGTTTATTAGGAAAAGTGCATGACAGTAAGGTTAGTCACGGTTAGTTTTTTTTCTTTTTTTTTTTTAATCATTTCAGATAATGGTTGAAGAAGTGAGTCTTTAGTCGACGGCGAAAGATTGGACGGGATTCGGCTGTCCTAACTGGGATGGGTAGTTCTCACACACACACACACACACACACACACACACACATACACACACACGCGCGCGCACACACACACACACAAATCGAAGTAAAAAAAAAAATTATTTTCTTTTTTTTTTACTTCGATTTTTTTTTTACTGTTCGAAGCTTGTGCCATCGAACGAAGCTTCGAAGCTTCGAAGTATTTAAGACAGCCCTTAGCACCCTGTGAGAATCTCCTATGTTCACTACAACACTGTTGCTGAAACAGCCAGTATTGCTCTCATGAACTGTGGTTGGCTTGTTTACTGCCAGGCAGGATATTGGAGATGTTGCCAATCACCCTCAGCTGTGTTTGTGTCTGTGTGTGCGCCTGTGCACATGCCCATGATGAGTTGGTGTTTGTGTGTGTGTGTGTGTGCACATGCCCATGATGAGTTGGTGTGTATGTGTGTGTGTGTGTGTGTGTGTGTGTGTGTGTGTGTGTCTGTGCACATGCCCATGATGAGTTGGTGTGTGTGTGTGTGCGTGTGCCTGTTCACATGCCCATGATGAGTTGGTGTGTGTGTGTCTGTGTGTCTGTGCACATGCCCATGATGAGTTGGTGTGTGTGTGTGTCTGTGCACATGCCCATGATGAGTTGGTGTGCGTGTGCCTGTTCACATGCCCATGATGAGTTGGTGTTTGTGTCCGGGCATGCATGTGTTTGGGTGCTTGCAAGCGGGGGTTGGTGTGTGTGTGTACTAGGTGCATGTATGTACAAGCAAGTGTGTGCTGGGCAGCTGTTGGCAGTCGTCTTGGCCAGCCAGCCTCCCACACAGAGGGCCTATTGTTAGATGATTGTGTTGGTGAGGCTATCTTCACCATGGCTGCATGGTCACCTCCCAACAGGCCCTGCTAGAAGACCCTCCTTCACATGCTAACATTGGCCTTGCAGCTCATTGGGTATCTTGATACAGGGTTCGCACAAGGTCCTTGAAGTGCTTGATTATTGACAACAAAAAGTCAAGCCCTGGAATTCCTTGAAAACAGCCCATTTTTAACTAGGTGTTTAAAAAGTCCTTGAAATTCAAATCAACCATTCGCATTGAACGTTTTGTTCATCCATGATCAAATTGTTCTGAATCAAGAAATTTTCTTTATCTAAAGTAATTGTTGGAAATGAGTTTAAAGTCCTAAATATTGGATCATATATATATATATATATATATAAAATAAAAATAAAATTAATTTAAATGTGAATTGTATCCTTTAGTTTTAAATGTCCTTTTTAAAATGAAAAATAGTGATTGTGAAAGTACTTGAAAGTTCTTGGATTTCATTTTGTAATCTCTGTGGGAACCCTGTTGATATGCTCATCTTGATATGATACACATGCCTTTTTAGCTCTCTGGGACCATAGGCTAACAGTTGTCTTGTCTTTACTTTGGGACCTGCAAAACAAACTTAACCACATGCAAATTTTATATTTAAAAAAATAGTACTGTCAATATTAACACGTAAATAATTTTTATTATTACATTTTAAAACGTTAAAAATTACCTTTTGACCCCAGTAACCTACCATAGTTACTTTGATTTCCTGATGGGGGGCTGGTGACATGTTGTGTACTGCAAAGATGTTTAAACAAATGGATTCACAAAATGGATTCACAACACAGACTCCAGTCACCCGAACAACTGCCTCTTTGAACTGCTGCGGTCAGGCAAGCGATACCGGAGTCTCAAGGCGAGCACAGAAAGACTCAGAAGTAGCTTCTATCCCCAGGCCATCAGGCTGCTAAACGAACAATGAATGAACACTACACAACAACAACCACCAAACGCACATAGCACACACATCCACACGCACACACTCACTTTAAACAAACACACTGTAGCACCCACTCCACACACTTTATAGCACACACCCACTTTAAACAAACACACTGTAGCACCCACTCCCCACACTTTATATTTATGGATGAAGGATTGCACTACAACTCGTACACCTTACTGTAAATTGTACCTAAAATTGTACCTCATCCCATTTCTGCTTTGCACTAGATAGTACTGTACATTAGTACACTGCATAGTATTGTGTATTGTATATTATATGGTAACTCAGAACATTGTACATATGTCTATACCGAACACTGTGACCTCATTTTCTTCTTCTAAATTCATGCTATATTATGTTATTATGTTATTTGATACTATCTTGTCTAGCACAGTCTCTGGAGCGTAACAGTAAGAAGCATTTTGTATGAAAGTATTCTGTACTTCTGTATGACAACTATTAAAGAACTTGAACTTGAACTTGGATTACCATTCAAATGTTATTGAAGACTCCCGTGACCAGTAAGTATGGACTATGTTCAACTTTTGTCTCATGGCTGTGGTCACTGGGAGGCAGGCAGGTTGTCTCATACAAGATACAAGATACAAGAGTTTTATTTGTCACGGCATACAAGTATACAATGAAATGCGGGGGGTGGTCACTGGCTGTGGTCACTGGTAGGCAGGCAGGTTGTCTCATGGCTGTGGTTACTGCCAGAGGCAGGCAGGTTGTCTCATGGCTGTGGTCGCTGGGAGGCAGGTAGGTTGTCTCATGGCTGTGGTCACTGGGAGGCAGGCAGGCAGGTTGTCTCATGGTTGTGGTTACTGGGAGGCAGGCAGGTAGGTTGTCTCATGGCTATGGTTACTGCCAGAGGCAGGCAGGTTGTCTCATGGCTGTGGTCGCTGGGAGGCAGGCAGGTTGTCTCATGGCTGTGGTCGCTGGGAGGCAGGCAGGTTGTCTCATGGCTGTGGTCGCTGGGAGGCAGGCAGGTTGTCTCATGGCTGTGGTCGCTGGGAGGCAGGCAGGTTGTCTCATGGCTGTGGTCGCTGGGAGGCAGGCAGGTTGTCTCATGGCTGTGGTCGCTGGGAGGCAGGCAGGTTGTCTCATGGCTGTGGTCGCTGGGAAGCAGGCAGGTTGTCTTATGGCTGTGGTCACTGGGAGGCAGGCAGGTTGTCTCATGGCTGTGGTCGCTGGGAAGCAGGCAGGTTGTCTCATGGTTGTGGTCACAACTTTTCCTAACCATTTTGTGACCACAGCATTTGATAAAAAAGAAATGCTAATAAAAATATGATAATTTTGTCCCGATTTATCCATTCTTCCAAATGGCATATCGTCTCACCCTTAACACACACACACACGTGCATTGGGTCGCCGAGGAAATGCCTCTGCACTTGACCCATTCTGTCGTCCTTCCTTTATCTTATATTAAATGTTAAATAAATCCTCTATGGTTAAATGTAAAATTTACGGGGAGCACCGGGGGGAACATGCAAACTCCACACAGAAAGGCCCGGGAGATACCCCACCTGGGTACCTGGCAACGTGGCAACCTGGTCCCCAAGCGGAAATTGAACCCAGGACCTTCTAGCTGTGAGGCGACAGTGTTAACCACTACACCACCGTGCCCCGATGGTTAAATGTTAAATAAATCCACTATGCAGTATGGTTAAATGTTATAATCCACTATGCAGTATGGTTAAATGTTGAATAAATCCACAATGCACTAAGGTTAAATGTTGAATAAATCCACTATGCACTAAGGTTAAATGTTGAATAAATCCACTATGCACTAAGGTTAAATGTTGAATAAATCCACTATGCACTAAGGTTAAATGTTGAATAAATCCACTATGGTTAAATGTTGAATAAATCCACTATGCACTAAGGTTAAATGTTGAATAAATCCACTATGCACTAAGGTTAAATGTTGAATAAAGCCACTATGCAGTTTGGTTACATTTTAATGCAGTGTACTGTGAGTAGTCACAGTGTGCATCAACAGTCACACGATACAGCTAGTGAGCAGTGTTTCCCACAGGATTTTGTAAGACTGTGGTGGGTGAACCTCTGCCCCTCTAGGGGGGTCTGGGGGCATGCCCCCCCATTTTCTTTTTTGTTGTTGTACATTTTAAAGTTAAATGCATCAATCTGGTGCACTTTGAGAGCAAAATAAAGAGGCTAGATCTATGATGAACTTTGTGCTCAAAACACAAAATCGACTAGACTAGTGCTTCCCAATCCTCTCCTCGAAGCACCCCAGCCGTTCCAATGGTGGTGGAATTGAACAAATACATGGAGCGGCTGGGGTGCCTCGATGAGAGGTTTGGGAACCACACCACTGGACTAGAGCATACATTTGAGCCATCAAAGAAATGAAGCAAAAGTGGTTACCTGTGTTGAACTGGTTTATTTTTTAGAAAATAAAAAAATATACTGGATTACTATTACGACTACTACCACTGCCAATACTACTGATACATCCCTATTGGCAAACTTTATATTTAAAAAGATATTTAAAAAATATATATATTTTTTGTAATTTATTTTAATTTTTTTTTGTTCATTATAAAACTGTGGCGGGCCGCCACAGTCTAGGTAATTAATGGGAAACACTGATGAAATCATTTATGCGTTTGTTGGGGCGTTACTGTTTATGTTAGGGCTTCAGCTGACATACTTGTGAATATCCTCTGTCATGGAATGGCAAGGTTTTGAAGCGAGGGTCTAGAGAGCATATGCAATGAGGAGGTCATGGAGGTGTGTGTGTACTGTTTTTCTCAAAGTCATTGTTAAATGCCTTCTTCATCTCAGTAATGAGTGATTGATTGATTGAAAACTTTATTAACATATTGCAGAATGGGTACAATACAGTACGTCTCAATACAAAACAACTGCTAAGAGGATGCAGACCAGAAAAATACTTTCGTCTTGTTTACATCGGGGCTTGGTTTTTGGTTTCACCATGCAAGGCCAGACTTTGGCCAAATTGTCCTTCCTCCTTATAAAATCCAAATGTCTTCCATACTTTAGATTTGAGATTTTACAGTAAACCGTGTCTGCGGACATGTTCTGACTCTACAGAACACTGTACATGTTCTGACTCTACAGAACACCGTACATGTTCTGACTCTACAGAACACCGTCGTACATGTTCTGACTCTGCACAGAACACTGTACATGTTCTGACTCTACACAGAACACTGTACATGTTCTGACTCTACAGAACACCGCTGATGCTCATGATATTTATTTTCTCAAATAGTATTGGTCCAAAAGACATAAATCAAAGTGTAGATTGTAGGGAGAATGAGCACAAACATGCCTGTCTGGCTCTTAACAACAAAGGAGCATTTGTTGAAGGAACTTCCAAGTCTGTTAGTTGAATTGGTAGCAAAGCTTCAGTCAATCAGTTCACAGCACATTTAGATCCATCCCGGGTCCCAGATATCCATGCAGTTGCATCTTTAACATTACACCTGGTAAAAAAAAATCGTCATAACTTAGAAATGAGATTGCATAGGTCTATGAATTGAGATCGTGATTTTTTTCCGATTAATTGCCCAGCCCTAGTCGTTACAGACATAAATTGCCACACATTTACACCAATTTCTTCTCTTGGCTATGATAAATGATAATCTTCCTCAGATGATCATTTTAAGCCTCTGGGACAATAATTTAACATTTCTCACCTGGCAACACTGTATATAGTAATACTACGTTGCAGCTATGTGTTGATGTTACGCTGCTTCTGAGTGATTGAGTTGCTCCAACCTCTTGTTGCTACTTTTTATATTGAGACATGGTCAGGGTCCACTGATCGTATCATCCATTACAAGAAGCCCCCCCACTCCCAGCAATTTGGCACGACTGCATCTGGGATATGAGTTTTAAGTAAAGATGGAGCCCCACTTCCCATGGCTGTCCTATCCACCCTTCACTGGCTTCCGGTCCAGTGCAGGATTGATTTTAAACTGTTATTGATCGTCTCTAAAGCCCTAAATGGCCTTGCCCCTCCCTACCTCACTGATCTCCTGCATTTCCACTCCCCGTCCAGAGCTCTCAGGTCCTCTAACCAGATGCTCCTGGACGTCCCTAGAGCAAGGCTTAAAAGTTAAAACCAGAGGAGATGGAGCCTTTTCTGTGGCTGCCCGCACCTCTGGAACAGTCTACCTGCTAACATTAGGTGTGCCCAGTCACTTGCCACTTTTAAAATCGCTGCTTAACACTTTGAGTGCCACTCACGAGATTTCTCTGGTTTTTTTATAGGTGGTTGCGTGCCACTCACGAGATTTCTCTGATTTTTTTTTTTTATTTTTTTTTTGCGATCTGAAAAATTATTGCATCACCCGAGCCTACCCGAGTATAGCCGAGGGGCGCCGGCGATCACTGTGGAAAAAAGCGCCCCCTGTCGTCTCCCAGATGACATAAGTGATTTTGGAATGGACTCAATGAAAATGAATGGGGAAAAAAATCCGGTACTCCACATTTTCCAGTTCACTGATCCAGCCGGGGTTACCAGAGTTCATTCTGGAGCCTCAGAGCCCCGCGGATCATGGAGTTCTACTGTATCGCGTTGGATCCATACACGTATCGATTTTTTCGAATGGTGATCAGGAATTGGAATATACCAGTTGGATACCATCTGATGTCAGGTAAGGACTCTATGTTATCAGTGGTAGGATAATCAGAGTAAGTTTGATGAAGTTATAAGCTGTTTTGTGAAATGTCTTCTTTCGGTTTCACTGTAAAACTCCGTGAGGAAATCAACGGAGCGATTATCAGTGCGCGGCCGTAATGTGCTTGCGTGCACGTATAATATTGATCATCTAGCGTTTATTTGAAAACGATTCATAAAAAGGCAGACGAATATCAACGTTGTGGAATATTCCACTAAAAGACGATTTTCATAGAATGCTCCAGAATGAGCTGTTTTTTTATATCAAAAGGGGGGCTTTTCTAACTGCTCTGAAACGGAAACGACGCGATAAAAAAACAATCTGCCTTCACAGCACTGACTGGAAAATAGTATTTGATAATGCGATGGGCAGATTAGACACATAGCCATAATTTAAAACATAGATTAGGCGATATTAACGTTAACATTGGCGCCGATGGTGGCATTCAAGCGGTAAAATGGAAAACCAGGCGTGGCGCTCAAAGTGTTAAAACCCATCTATTCAGCCTGTCCTTCTAAATCCGTTGTATAGAGCATCTGCTTAGTTTTAATGTGATTTTGATGTATATGTTTTAATTGTTTGATATGGTTTGAGTATAGTATCTTGAATTTTGTGTACATTGTTCAGCACTCTCTGTCAACTGCTGTTGTTTAAAATGAGCTATATAAATAAAATGGACTTGACTTGACATGCCAGCGTGCACTCAAACACACACACAACACAACACCTGGGTATACAATACATACACAACACCTGGTATACATACATAACACCTGGGTATACACCTGGGTATACACACACAACACCTGGTTATACATACACAACACCTGGTTATACATACACAACACCTGGGTATACACACACAAAACCTGGGTATACACACACCTGGGTATACATACACACCACCTGGTTATACATACACAACACCTGGGTATACACACACAACACCTGGGTATACATACACAACACCTGGGTATACATACACAACACCTGGGTATACACACAACACCTGGGTATACATACACACCACCTGGGTATACACACAACACCTGGGTATACATACACAACACCTGGGTATACACACACAACACCTTGGTATACATACACAACACCTGGGTATACATACACAACACCTGGGTAGTGGGTACACATACAGACGCACAACACCTGGGTATACATACACAACACCTGGGTATACATACAGACACACAACACCTGGGTATACATACACAACACCTGGGTACACATACATACAGACACACAACACCTGGGTATACATACAGACACACAACACCTGGCTATACATACACAACACCTGGGTATACATACACAACACCTGGTTATACATACAGACACACCACCTGGGTACAGACACAACACCTGGGTATACACACCGGTAAGGCTGAGACGATATGCCATTTGAAAGAATCGATAAATCGGGACAGATTTATCGATACATATAGATATTTTTATTAGTATTTTATTTTTTATTTTATCAAAACAACAAATGTATGTTTATTTTGCAGCAATTCTTTGTTGTTGCCGCCATTTTTAGTGTTACAGGGGGGGGGAGAAAGTGAGGGTGGGAGAGGGAGAAAGAGAGAGGGCAATCCAGGATTATTTAACAGTTTTTTGAGGCCCCAGATGGCACCCCTCCCCTCTGTGACTAACCATTAGCCAGCCAATTACATCCCCCTTTTCATGTCGTCAAGCCAATTGGGGTTTCCCGCTTGTGAGAAGGAACCGGTTACATTGTCTTCAATTCTGTTCTCCTGCCAATATCCTGGACATGTTGTGTTCCTTTAGCCCAGGGGTGGCCAACCAGTCAGAGACTAAGAGCCAAAAAAATGACTGTGGTACCACAAAGAGCCACACCATACATACCAGCGTTTCTCAACCTTTTTTTCAGTCACGGCACCCTTCATGTGTTTATACTGTAGGTCCCACCCTCTGGCCTCTGAAGTTGCTAATGTCTCTTTTATTTGGGTCTCACAGGGTTAAACTCTTAACCCGAGCGGTCCAGTACTGGACTGCAAATTACATCACGCCATAAATCCATCTCTACAGAATGTATCAATTAATGTTGCGTTTTCTTTTCAAATGTAGCCAAGAGTAAAGACCCTAACCCTGTCAAAACGGCAGTCAAAGTGTCTATTTTCAGCATTACGTTTGTTTACCAATGATTTTAACTGTTATTAGTGAAATATAAGATTATAGAAATCTCTGGGCATTGAGTCGGAAACCGGCACATATTGACTGGAGGAAGTGGAGCAGCCAAAAGTGAGTAGTCTTTTGAAGGAAGAGACCCAGGGCTTTTTCGTTGGGCCTTCGAATTTCGAAAAACTACACTTCCTGGCTCACGCCAGCCCCTGTCAATCATCTGACTTCTGGATAAACTTTTTTATTTCTCTTATTTTTTGGGATTATCTCCCACAAACCTGAACATTATTGCCATAAAACAGAACTCAGTTAGTTTCTCTACCTTTCTGTGAACATCTAGCAAAAAAACGGTGTTGCAATCTAATGAAAAATGGTGGAGAAATGTATATTATAAAAAAGTAACTGTACTTACAGTAGATTTCATTCACGGTTTGTGAATCATGCCTGGTGGTACTAAATCCAGATTGAACTCTGCCATTGGAAAGGGGAGATTTGGCCCGATCCATAGATGTGTGACTTGGCCATAATAAGGTAATTTATAGGCCTGATATTATTATTTTCTTTTTTTATCCACTTTTTCTCCTTATTTTTCTATTTTTCTCCTATCCCAATTTCGTGTTTCCAATTCCAAGCGCAATCTCCGCTGCGCCGCCCTGATATTCTATATTCTATAATCATATTTCAAATTGCATGTGTGGCAGAATTCAGTATCTACAAAATGTTCTGTTTAATCATCTTCCCTTTATTCATTTGCTTAGATTTGTCAGGTCTGGTCAATTTTAGCATGTTATTCACAAACGATTAAAACAATATATTGAATTGATATTCTCCTTTGGTTTATTACAATTTACTCAAGCCTAGTAACAGACACAGTATTTATGACACTGTGAATACATTCCCTGAGATCCATAGATGTCCCTAGAATCAGATACCAAGAACATGCAAATGGACCATAAAGAAGAAAGAAAAGTCTGTAAATATTTATTCTACATTCTCATGGAATGAATAACATTACAAAAAAGTTAAAAATATTATAATAAAAAACAATTATAATTCTTAAAAAAAAAATTATCAATGGATGGAGGAGCCGCACATTGACGGGCAAAGAGCCGCAGGTTGGCAGGCCACCCCTGCTCTAGCCCTTTCAGCCAACCAGACAGCCTGTCTGCCATCTAGAACAGTGTTTGTCTGTATTTCCGTCTGTCCCCACAAACGTCGACCAATCACAGCTCACGCCGCTACGCAATCTCAATCACACTTCCACACGACATGAACGTCAACACAGCGATGCCATCTGGTTAACCCCTTAACACTTTCAACACCAGGGATTAGCCTTATCCTCATAGCTAGAGCACCAGCTATCTAGAGCCTATTTTCACTGCGTCACTGTTTTCCGAGCTATATCTATATTCTATATTATAGCTATGGATACAATACTATGGTCATTTGACGTTAACTATCTTCTGTCCAATATGAATTCACATTCATGAATACGTTTGCGCGTTATCTCGTGGTGAATATTGTATAGTTTCAGAATGATCCCGATTCCCGGCTAATTCCAGAAAGCTGCGTAAGGCTATGTGTCCACTAAAAGCCTTTTTTTCCTCGATGAGTTACATTGATGAGCGCGCTCCTTTCCTAAAGTTGAACTAGTTTCAACTTCATGAGCTGGGAGCGCTCCGACCAAAAACGCTGCCGCCGAGAGCTCATAAAACGCGAGGCGCGGTGCTGGGAAGAGGAGCGCGCCTGTCGTGTCTCCAGCATAGAAATGAATGACAGAAAGGAGCTGACAACTCATAAAACGTCCCTGGTGGACACAAGCCCTAATGGGGCGCTATGTGAATTCTACTAAAGTCGTTGGCATTTTTCGCCTGGACACGCTACTATTCCCAAATCAAATGTATATAATAGGTATTATGTTTCATCATGAATGCATCAAATGTGTTTTTTGATTCTTTGATCGCCAGTAACAGCTTTTGTTTTGAACACCACACACGCTGACCGGCCTGATAGTTATGAAATCATTGCAGGATCAAGCTGGAATTGACGTCAGATGTTCCTTACCTTAGATCAGGCTTATTCCAAAAAGAATATTCCAACTGTCTGATCGCGATTTCCAGTATTGATGTCCATCTGGTCCCGGACATAATGTGGCACAACTTATCCATTGAGGGGCATTGGACGCATTTCCAAGTGATCGTGTGAACCGCTATACTTGCCTGAACCAAAATTATGCGCCCGGAGGGGTTTAAATGTAACACACGGTCTGGAACAGGTTTTCAAGAATTCTCGATACTGCCGCCTAGCAGGTTTTGGCCGGTACTGCACTTTTTGGGTCTCTAGATGGCTTTCACTCGTAACATATTGGTCTGTGAGTGTAATATTGATATTAAGATTGAATAAAAGAAAAAACGATCAAATATACGTTTATGGTGCTGAAACGTTGGCGAGCAAACACGTGTATATATACGTGGTTGGCCGTGAGTGTTAACAGTCGGGTACATTTAGCATAAAATGCCTGTCGATTGCATATCCAAAGTTTCTTACACAATAAAGAAAAATCATTGGAAGCAGTAAGGGGTTGAGTGTTGTCGTGGATGTACCTGCTCATCAGGAGCGGTTAGGGGTTAAGTGTTGTCCTGGATGTACCTGCTCTTTGGGAGCAGTAAGGGGTTAAGTGTTGTTGTGGATGTACCTGCTCATCAGGAGCAGTAAGGGGTTAAGTGTTGTCGTGGATGTACCTGCTCATCAGGAGCAGTAAGGGGTTAAGTGTTGTCGTGGCTCATCAGGAGCAGTAAGGGGTTAAGTGTTGTCGTGGATGTACCTGCTCATCAGGAGCAGTTAGGGGTTAAGTGTTGTCGTGGATGTACCTGCTCATCGGGAGCAGTAAGGGGTTAACTGTTGTCGTGGCTCATCAGGAGCAGTAAGGGGTTAAGTGTTGTCGTGGATGTACCTGCTCTTTGGGAGCAGTAAGGGGTTAAGTGTTGTCGTGGATGTACCTGCTCTTCAGGAGCAGTAAGGGGTTAAGTGTTGTCGTGGATGTACCTGCTCATCAGGAGCAGTAAGGGGTTAAGTGTTGTCGTGGATGTACCTGCTCTTCAGGAGCAGTAAGGGGTTAAGTGTTGTCGTGGATGTACCTGCTCATCAGGAGCAGTAAGGGGTTAAGTGTTGTCGTGGATGTACCTGCTCATCAGGAGCAGTAAGGGGTTAAGTGTTGTCGTGGATGTACCTGCTCTTCTGGAGCATTAAGGGGTTAAGTGTTGTCGTGGATGTACCTGCTCTCCGCGAGCAGTAAGGGGTTAAGTGTTGTCGTGGCTCATCAGGAGCAGTAAGGGGTTAAGTGTTGTCGTGGATGTACCTGCTCTTCGGGAGCAGTAAGGGGTTAAGTGTTGTCGTGGATGCACCTTCTCTTCAGGAGCCGTTAGGGGTTAAGTGTTGTCGTGGATGTACCTGCTCATCGGGAGCAGTAAGGGGTTAAGTGTTGTCGTAGATGCACCTGCTCTTCAGGAGCAGTTGGGGGTTAAGTGTTGTCGTGGCTGTACCTGCTCATCAGGAGCAGTTAGGGGTTAAGTGTTGTCGTGGCTGTACCTGCTCATCAGGAGCAGTTAGGGGTTAAGTGTTGTCGTGGATGTACCTGCTCTTCAGGAGCAGTTAGGGGTTAAGTGTTGTCGTGGATGTACCTGCTCATCAGGAGCAGTTAGGGGTTAAGTGTTGTCGTGGATGTACCTGCTCATCGTAAACTAAACGTTGACGTCATCAGACTTAAAAAATTAATAAACGTGAATTGGTACTAGAGATGTTCCGATACCATTTTTTCCTTCCCGACCCGATTCCGATACCTAATCTTTGGGTATCGGCCGATACCGATACTGATCCGATACCGGTGCATACATTAAAAATATTTTATTTTATTTTTTTATACAGCTACTGTTTTATATATATACTGTTTTTTTTTAGTAATACCTATAAAGTAATGGTATTTATTCAACAGGTGATTGTATAGATTAGTACTAGTATCAGTAATTGAAAACTATCTCAATGAGTTCACCCACGGAAAGGTTGTTGGCACATTAGTTCCACACTGCCATTATTCGTTGCTGCACTTGCTTCCACAAGGCTCCGTTTAAGTAGCAGAGGATCTGTTGTGATTTTTGCACAATAAATATTCAACATTCTCTTTTGAGACTCCGCCTCAGACTCTTATCATTTGGCACTAAAAGCTAAACATTGTCACCGATATGGCTGTCCGCAACATGTCATTAATTGTGTACGCGAGGTGGTCGATCACTGACAACGTTAACGTGAGCTAGGTTAGCTAGCATGATCTACCGGTAGATGGAAAGACTGTAACTTTACTGGTGAAAATGTGATTTACGTTGGAATACTCCTTTGCCAACTTGCTGTACTTTGCTTGCAGGTCTGCAGCCATTATTGCTGGTTTATGAATAGCCCCAACTTTAGCCATGGTAACGTTAAAGCTAAACCTTTAACGTTAGTTAACGCTAGCTTTCGGTTAGCTGTTCAATGCTAATAACACCACCAAGCGAACACATCAGAGCTCCCTGTCAACACTCTGTCGGGAGGATGGCATTTAAGAAAGTATCTGCTGTTAAAATAACAAACAGCATTGACACTTTAATTCACGGTTGGTTAAAAACACGTTTGTTTTATAATGCTCACTCAGCAGACCGCAGTGTTGTTGATAAATTACGTCATATGGTATCGGAGCGCAGAATTAGAGGGTACTCGCCGATACCAGCATTTTTGGCAGTATCGGCGGCATTTCCGATACTGGTATCGGTATCGGAACAACTCTAATTGGTACTCTGTACTACCGGCGTGATTCGGTCGATACCCTTAAAAGTACCGGATTCTGTACCCATCCCTACTTAGTATGTTGCTTATGTCCGTTACTGTTACAATAATGTGTGGGAAACACTAATAGTTCCACGGCACATTTTCTTTGACCACATCCTGACTCTGAGAACGGAGGAGATTGTGAAACAAGGCTATAATACTGTACCTCCAAGCCTGTGTGAATAGTGGTCCCTATAGAAACAGAGTAATGGGAAGAGGCGCCATGGAACACAAAGGCTGTGAAGAGACGAGGAGGAAATCAGGCAAAGAGAGATACACAATACATAGCAATGGTCTGACCCTCTCAATGGACTGTTTTCTCAGGCTTTTATAGAGGTGCTATAGTTGTTGGGCACACGGGGGGGGTGTTTACGTTCACATAACAACCCTTATGGGTAGAAACACAGCTACTGGAAGACATTCTGCTCATCCCCCACTTTCCGCTGTGCCCCCCCCCCCCCCCATGCTGTGTCTGGAACAGCATGGCTCATAGGCTCTATTGCCAACGCGTGTCCAAACGCAGCCTCCCTCCCTGTGCTGCGTGTGTGTGTGTGCCTGGCCGCCCATGCTGACTGTAATGTTGCCTGTCATATATAGGTTACCGTGACTCCCTAAGCCAACTGGCCAATCAAGGCCAAGAGATGTGAGGAGAGTAGGGGAGAACGCCACTTGGCTCTAGGCCTTAAGCCTGCATTGACTATTGCCAACCGTTTTGACTTACTGACCTATTGTCTGACTGTCCATCCCTAGTTCACTGACTATTGACATAAGCACTGTCCGGCTGGCTGGCTGACTACCTGACGATGGCTGTATCTCTACATGACATCAATGGCTGACTGACTCATCATCTGCTTAACTGATTGGTTGGCTGACTAGTTGACTAGACAAACTGTTTATCTGGTCCACTGTTTATCCTTACAGCGTTGTCAGAGATACAGTATAGAGCGGACTGTCTATTCCCTAGCTAGCTGCTAGCTGAGAGGGGGGTCAGGAAGACGGAGGGACCAGAGGGAAAGAGTGTGTGGTATTTTTCTGTGGCCACCATGTTTATAATATGAATGTGCACCTCTATCTCTCTCTACCCCCCCCCCCAACACCCCCCTTCTCACCCTGACAGGATTACAGCCTCCTTTGTGCTTTAATTAAGGGATTAAATGGGACTCCCCACCATGGCCCTCAAAAGGGTACAGAGTGTGTGTGTGTGTGTGTGTGTGGGGGGGGGGGGGGTTCATTCAGATCACCATTAAATAGAACACTCTGTCCCCCTGATTAGTATGATTGAGGCGTGTGTGTTGGGAGTGTGTGTGTATTGGGAGTGTGTGTGTGGGGGCGGATCTATGAACACATTCACCAGGCAGCCAGATTACTTCAGAAAAGATGCTTTCTTACTGTTACAAAGGGTCAGATTAAACCGAATATATATATTTATTACTTGAGATATATTGTATAGTATTTGTATATCGTCTGATATCCCTTGTATATTCTTTGTACATATACACAGAATATCCCTTTACCTAGTACAGGCCAGACCATAATATTCGTTCTCCTATTGGACAGCGATCCCCTAGGCGCCACGGCCATACCCCCAATGTCTAGTTCAAAGTCACCGCTAAGACATGCCTGGACGCGTGTATATTAAAGGCAACCAACTTGTGTTCGGCTTTTCTCTGATTGGCCGCGCCCCCACGCGCAGGCAAGCGCAGCCGTCCCAAATGAAATCCAAAGAGCAAGCGCGGCAGCTTGGGCTGCTGTTCCAACGCACTTGTGTTGGGCTGCGGTAGCAGTGGAGCGCTGCTGACTGATTATTATGTTTCGCGTTTTTAACAACCAAAGTTAGATTCACTCGTCACTGTACATGTATAAACAAAGCCCATACAGTTATGAAATAATAAACACTGACTATCTGACTCTTACCAATAAACACTGTGTTAGGACTATAAACACTGTTAGGACTATCTGACTCTTAATAATAAACACTGTTACAGACTAGTGTTAGGACTATCTCGATTCACGCGTCACTACTGTAACTAGAAACTCTGGGTGTCACTGTACATCAGTAACGTTATTTCGCGTTTTTAACGTCAGCGGGGCGATGCGGTGGTTAGTCCCCGCTTCCGTGCACCGCCGCCGGCTCTACTCGGTCCAGCTCCAGCAGCAGCGACCGTGCTCCGTTGTAGAACGAAGCCCTTCAATGACAGAGCTCTCATATTTTGCGAATGCATAAACTATATCTTAAATTGTGGCTATGTGTCTAATATGGCTGTCGCTTATCAATGACTTCGCGACAGCCATATTAGACACATAGCCATAATTTAAGATATAGTTTATGCATTCGCAAATATGAGAGCTCTGTCATTGAAGTGGGTGGTGGCAGCTTACTAACAGTAGCGATTTTTATTGTTTTGTCATGACCAAACATAATCCCAACATAGATAGGAGGTGTACTGTATGTCAAATGTCGGTCATGTGGTGGAAGTGTTTAGTACAGTCACACAACAGAACACCGCTGTAGTACAGTCACACAACAGAACACCGCTGGTTCGACCAGCGCTTTTGCCACGTCTCTCTTTGCGCGAGGGCGTGTGCTAGTGGATTGATTGATTGGCCGTGCGGCCAATCAGAGAAACGCTGAACGAAAAGCTGAACACAAGTTGGTTGCCTTTAATATTCACGCTGCCTGGACATGCCCGGTTTTGCGCAGTAATATGAGACAGAAATAAGGCTGGTACTAGATTATTCACCTTACGTATAAATACGGTGCAGGTGGATACAGCAGTAATGTTAACCAATAAGTTGAAGCCTCACACCACGATACAACGTGCTGTGAAGTGGGCCCGTTTTGCCCCGAAATAGAGCCTTGAGACCGCGTGCGAATTGATAGCTGAAGTGTCAGAGTTTAACGCTGTATCGTCGAGTTCGACCTATTCTATTATTAAGTAATAGTCTATTATGTATAGTGTATCGTGCGGCTACCGTTCTACAGTGACCAGCATTACCAACGTTTCATCGTACCGAGCTAGTGTGCTTATCCAGGCTGGGCGGCCTAACCTTGTGCCGTCATCCGAGGAGCCCTAGACGAGAACCGTGTGGATATGTACACTGGATAACCTACACCGACGACTACAGAGCCCTTTTCGGCTGGATTATAATGCTTTGGTCCTGTGGCTGTTGGAGCAGAGAATCGTCTACCCCCACTACCGTGTGGGATTTACCCTGTGAGGAGCACCGTCGAGCCCGCCTCTAGGACTCTGAGGCTGGCTAGCTTTCCTCCATGCGGCACTGCACACTGGAGAATAGCTGTTGCTTGTCTACGGATCAAGGGATTATTGCACTGTCTCCTGTACCTGGAGTCTCCTTATTCCTCGTTGATCCAGACTTTGGCTACCGACAAATCCTCTCCCCTGCTGGCTTACAACCGGAGGGAACCCCCTTAGTGTCTCCAGCTGACCTACTAGTGTACCATATATAATTCTTATGCTACAGGTGGTATTAATTATCCCCTTCGTAATATGCTCATGGACTTACGCTCTTGACCTATTCATGCACATTCTTCGCCTTACAAGCGCAACTCTCAATCTTAATAAATGTAAGATAATCTTGGTGCTCTTCTAATAAATATTATTATAAACAGTACTTTCTTGTTAAGCCGTGTTATTGTGGGGGTGTTCATCTCGTATACATGTGTACTGTATGGCCAGTTGTAATGTACATAACTCAGTAGTGGTTTAATGATACCATACTTATTCAATACAGTCAGGGAATTGTACCCCTCAGTTACACTTACAGTATTTCTTACGCATTAGGGATGTGCATGACTGACTAAAATATTTTTCGAATAGTCTACTGTTCTTAAGACCGAATATTCGAAAATTATTTTCTGTTTCAGTTTTAATTCAGTTATTCTTTTTAACACTTTGATTGCCTAAGGCTAAATTCATGATATACCATAGGTTGCCAGCTCTATTTGTCTATGGTTTCAAGTTTCAAGTTTCTTTAATAGTTGTCATACAGAAGTACAGAATACTTTTGTACAAAATGCTTCTTACTGTTGCGCTCCAGAGACTGTGCAAGACAAGATAAGTATGAGAAGTGCCCCTTCTTTGCAGGGCTATAACTTTTTTGCTAAATTGCCATTATTAGGGCCCATTCAATGTCCTATATGTATTGTTCAGGGTGTATGAACGTTAAACTTTTTCATTCACATATTCATACTAAAATATGATCTAAAGTATAAGTGTTTTCATCTCTTTCTGCAGCATTCTCCAGAACGTGATTTATAGCCCCAAATGCATTATATTGATGATCAAATACAGTTTGATAGCAATCGGCGCGATATAAAAAAATCCAACTGGACGGACTTCTGGAAGTTACTACACATCATCTGATGTTGACAAGATGGGCGAGGGGGCGTTTATAATTCCGTGGGCAGCGTTCTACCATTCATCTAATGTGGGTAAAATGTTCATCATAGCAGTTAGTGTCGAACACGGAAATATTATACACTAAAACTCACCCCAGTCTCCGCGGGCCGTTGGGCGATCAGCGTGGGGTAGACAGTTTTCCATTATGTGATGTAAAAATATCCGGTCCATTTCCAGCTTGTATAATAGTATATACGTCCAAATCAAGTTGTTTATCGAGTTATTGGCAACGGATCGCTATGTATTGTGACGAGCTAGAGTGCCGGAACCTATACCGAGTGCCCGGAAGTAATATGGGTGAAAAGCACATCGTCCAAGTAACTTCCTGTTAGGCGATTGCGCCGATCGGCCACCAGATGGCGCTCTTGAACCGCTAGAGGGTTCAGTGGGGCTTTTTGGTGGGTCTCAGGCCAGCGGATGGGAAATATGAATCCGATCACAGATTTTTGAAATATTGATATCAAAGACGAGTTACGGCGTCTTCGGCAACTTGAGCATGGCGGGGAAGGACGCCTAAACTCGTCTTCTGGCAGTTAAAGTGTTAATAGAATGGATCATTAAAATCAAAGGGTATTGCACATAAATAGGCACTTCCGATAATCCTTCAGAATGTTGACCGGCTCAGCTGACCGACAATAAATCAAAATGACACCATTCACCATCGTAGCCTCTATTACAGCCGGTTTTAATAAACAAACTGAAACAGTAGCATGTGCATCTTTTAGATCAATTAGGCTATGACAATTAGGCTGCCTCTAAATATAAAAATGTATTAAATAAGTGGTTTGCTTCACCAAAGAAATATATATAATATATTTTTTTCCGACTCTGACATGAAAATCGAATGTGGAGACTAGCACGACTATTCGAAAATTCTAACTCATCCCTAATACGCATTTCCCCTAAATGTAAACAATATCTGGACACGATAATCATTAACACAATCTTGTTAATTCCAATTCGTCAGTATAGCTTGGCAACCCGCCTATTTAACATCAGTGTTGATTGGAGCTGATTTGTAAAGCTCTTTCTCCGTGGCTAAGTAGTAGAGTATTCTCTAACATCTAACCAGATCAAATAGATTATTCTCTAACATCTAACCAGATAAAATGGATAGATTATTCTCTTAACATCTAACCAGATCAAATAGATAGTATTTTCTACTAGTGTTGGTCGAAATTGGAAGAGAATATGTGCACATAAGTATTACACACACATGCATGACCTCACACATTATACTCTACACACACATGGCCTGCATGTTTAATGGCCTTGATATATAGGTCATTGAATAATATGCTTGTGAGATGTACAGTAGATGCATCCCTCAACAGTGTTGTTGTTGGCGATTGTTTTTTTTAGGCTACATTCAAAACACTGCCACACACCATCCTGCTGCCGAGTCTATTTATAATCCCTATACTATTACTGCACAGAGTAGTCCAGTCTATTTATAATCCCTATGATGCACATAGTCTAGTCTATTTATTATACACTGTAAACCCCAATAAGTTACCAGAACTTAAAAATGTTTAGGCAATCCACCGCCTCAAATTTTTTAAGTTAATGAACTCAAATGTTTTCAGTTGGCTAAGACTTACAACTCAAATATGTTCAGTACTGTGACTTAAGGTTCTCAGTTAAGACAACTCAAATATGTTCAGTTATTGTGACTTAAGGTTCTCAGTTAAGACAACTCAAATATGTTCAGTTACTGTGACTTAAGGTTCAATTTTAAATCCATGGGAATAAGTTACCAGAACCCAAAGAAATTGAGTATCCACTGCCTCACATTTTTTTATCAACTAATCAAGTTAATCAACTCAAATATTTGCAGTTACTATGACTTAAGGTTCAGTTTTTAAATCCATGTGAATAAGTTAACAGAAAAATAACTACACAACCACATTATATCAACTTAAAACTCTTATTTATTACAATCTATTCACAACTGTATGCATCTATTCATACCTGTATGCAACTTACAAAAACATTGTGTTGCCCTCTCCCTTTTAACATATGGCAATGTTAAAATTAAATAGATATAGAAAATATATATATAGAATATATAGAAAATAAAGAATACATGTTATAACATAACATATAACATGTACATACAATTAATATTACACATTTAATCCCACTGGTCACAATAGTGTAATAATGTTTGTTATAAGGCTCTGAAAATGTTACTGAATGATGTATCAATGTATTTCCAGCAAATATTGAAATAATAAAGGGTCTCAATCAGGCCATGTGAGCGGATCGGAGCGTGAGCGGCGCGGGGCGCGGAGCGGGCGGTTTTGACGTGAGCGAGGAGTGGGTTTTAAAATGAGTCGGCGCGACGTCCGGAGCGAGAGTTCTCCTCCGCTCCAATCCACTCCAGGCCGCTCACAGTGGTTGAACACTGTTGATGTTAATATACATGCAGTACAATGCCAAAGCAACAGATGGCGATGTACAAACATGAAGGCCATTTTCAACCAATGAGAAGGGTGAACCTGTGATATCCTGTTCAGGCTTCACTCCTCCTTCACTCACTCCTGTTAGAAAAAGTATCGACGCCATTGTTGTTGTCGTTAGCTTACATGCTAACGTTAATAGCAGCGACCATAGCATTGTGGCTCGGCTAGCCTATCATCGCTTAATAGAGCTAGTGAATGGATAAACAACGTTATCTAACATTGCAGAATGGGTACAATTACAACGCGGCTCAATACAAACAATTGTTAAGGGGCTCAGGGGGTGTAGACTGTTGTAGTTTCAGCTAATTTACACCATGCTCAAAAAAAGAAAAAACTGCCGAGCGATCTGGCGCGGGGAGCGGGGAGCGCTCGATTCAAGGTGAGCGGGGAGCGAGCGGAGAGCGACTTGGGGGCGGGGTCAACATGAGCGATTAGCAGAGAGAGAGGAGAGAGAGAGAGAGAGAGAGAGAGAGAGAGAGAGAGAGAGAGAGAGAGAGAGAGAGAGAGAGAGAGAGAGAGAGAGAGAGAGAGAGAAGAGAGAGAGAGAGAGAGAGAGAGAGAGAGAGAGAGAGAGAGAGAGAGAGAGAGAGAGAGAGAGAGAGAGAGAGAGAGAGAGAGAGAGAGAGAGAGAGAGAGAGAGAGAGAGAGAGAGAGAGAGAGAGAGAGAGAGAGAGAGAGAGAGAGAGAGAGAGAGAGAGAGAGAGAGAGAGAGAGAGAGAGAGAGAGGAGAGAGAGAGAGAGAGACATTGAACGAGTTGGTCAGAATGTCAGAGGCACCATCTGTCATTTAGAGAACACTATACAGTCAACACTCTGTCATTACTGAGAACACTATACAGTACACTAACTCTACCACTGCCTACAAGCAGTCGGAGCAGAGTGACATTTATGCTCATTGCCTCCTATTGTTCCTCGAGAAACAAACGTTTTGGGACTTGAGTGAGGTCTATCCACTTTATCAGCGTGCTGATACGGGAATGATGCAATCTTTTGGTTCACATACTCTAAAGTGAAGTACTTTAGCCGAATCATCTCTTTAACACAGAGAGAAAGCTCCACGGGAACCATACCTTCCAGAAGATCGTGAAGTATATCTGGAGGAAACCCTGTGATCGTATGAAAGTAATTCAGGGATTCACGTAAGACACAGCCGCCTTTAACACCAAAATGGCTGCTCGAAGTGTCATGTGCAGTTTGTACATGCAGGTCATGGCTGGCTTTGGTTCTCTGAGAAAACTCTCCCTCTCTGACTTCAGTTGTTTGAAACTGTTCACTTGTGGCCAGACAGAATCTGCAAACATAGCCTGCCTAAATGACTCTACAAAGCCACCGAATCCATGAGAGGCCAGATTGTCAGCAGAAACACACCAGATGTTGCTTTTGACATTCTGATAAACTCTTTCAACTCTAAAACGTACTTGATGAAATTACAATAAATGCTATAGATGGCGGCTGGGTGGTGCAGCGGACTAAGCGTTTGTCACCAACGTGAGGGACACTGGTATCGAATCCGGCTGTCAGCGTTGCCTCTGGCTTGGCCGGCCGTCATACTGGCTCAATTGGCAGAGTCAGCGGGAGGGAAGCCGGTGGGGTGGTATTCTGGTCGTTGTAAACAGCGACTCCTACAGGTCGGTCAGGGCACCTGCACAGCGAGGGAGGGATGTGATGAGGGTAGTGTGACTTCCCACACGTTACACCTCACCAATGAGAGTCCGCGCTGGCAGGTGAAAAGATGCTGCTGGCTGTCTCCTATGTCTCGGAGGAAGCATCTGATAGGGTTCCCTAGACCGACCAGTGGGGGGCACTAGGTACATTGTGTAGTTTGGACCTATTGGCTGAACATCTGCAAAGTAGTACAGCAACTTTTGAAGGTATTATTTTGACATTACAAGGAAATAAATACCTCACCCCACATCCTTCTTTCAGATGAGTTTCTATAGAAACACTTTTGAGGTGTTGGTAAGTGCTTTGGGGTAGCTGAGGTGTAGTGCATAGATTAGTCCAAACATTACCAGGAAGGAATCACCAAATCTGGGGAGGCTGATCATGATATGACTTTCAATGACAACAGAGATTGGCACAGGCTGGTAGTGAACTGGACTTGTGTCATGGTCACTGATGACGGTAAGGAATAGAAACTCATCTGAAAGAAGGATGTGGGGTGAGGTATTCATTTCCTTGTCATGTCAAAATAATACCTTCAAAAGTTTAATGCATCATCAAGTCATTCTTGAGAGTCTGCAACCTGGGCGACAGTTTACCAGCTTCTGGTCTAGTAAAATCTTCTGAATGAATTCAAAAGTGTTGGTAAGTGCTTTGGGATAGCTGAGGTGTAGTGCATAGATTAGTCCAAACATTACCATGAAGGAATCACCAAATCTGGGCTGATCATGATATGACTTTCAATGACAACAGAGATTGTCACAGGCTGGTAGTGAACTGGACTTGTGTCATGGTCAGGGAACAAAATAAGCACCCGCCAAGCGCCAATGGCGTGGTGTAGATTTACTCTTTGGCTGGTAAATTACGGAAGCCACTCGCCACCCTGGCATGTACACAAATTGGGAGCCAACTTTATGAATTTGAATTTGAATTATGAATGTTCTACGTTATATGCGTAAATGTCCGCTTTGTGTCTAAAGTCAAGACTCGACAGTGTGTGTGCGCACACTGCAACATAGCTGCAGTTAGTCGCTTGTTCACCAACAATCTCAACATTTGTATCCTAGACATTTTCAACAAGTCAAAGGAAGACAAATATTAGCTAGCTTAACTAGAGTTAGCTCAAAAGCACAGAACCGGATGACTGTTCTGCTAGCTAGCGATAACAACAATAATACTTCCGGTCGGGGGGTTTCAAAGTAAAAGAGCGGAGTCTAAAACACTGAAACTTTTTTTTAAATGAAAACTAAAAAGATCGGTTCCCCGTGTGGATACGTACACACAATTGTCTATACACGCAGAAGCATACTGGTAGTACAACGGTGATCAGAATGCATTTTGCCAACGCAATTTGACGTGACGGTCTTGGGTTGCTACTGGATAGAACTTATGATTTGTGATTGATTGGTTAATTATGAAATGTTAATCTTATTGTTTTTAATAGTGTTTTTGAGATAGTATTTGAATACTCGTTCGGAAACACCAAGGAGTATTCAAAGCCTGTAAAATGGTATTCGGGACAGCCCTACCCTAAATAAATATATAGGTTTTAATAAATTATCTGCATTTTAAACTATTAACGCTGACTCATTCCTTCAGTCCACTCAAAAGTATGCTAGTAATATTTCATATGTTGTTTATGATATTAATTGAAAATTGCATATGAGAGTATTATATAGTAATAATAACATGGCGATATACTAAAAAGCTATTTATAATTTTTGGCTGGTAAAAAAATCTGCCTGGCTGGTAGTTTTTTAAATCTACCAGCCATCTTGGCCGGTAAGCCAAAAAGTTAATTTTGTTCCCTGGTCATGGTCACTGATGACTGTAAGGAGGGCCACTGCAACACCCTGACGCTCTGGCTCATCAGGCTCGTCCTGAAGGAATGAAAGAGACATAATAATCACAAACTAATCCATGGTTTCTACAAAGTGCAGCACAAAGCTAAGTATATGGAGTTGTGTTTGTAAGTTGTTCATATTTTAGTTAGAACAATTATTTTGGTGAGAATGTTATTTTTATTTAACCAGGTTAGTCCCGTTGAGATCAAATATCTCTTTCACAAGGGAGACCTGGGTCTCACTATAATAAGTGAAAAACAGAATACTAAGACTGATACTAAGACTGATACTAAGCTCAAGAACCCATAGAGATTTTGTTTTTACTAAACTTCTGATCGCTTTGAACAGAACACCAAGCCAATTCATTTGTAACAAGCCATACTTCTCCAAATCAACTGTATGGATAGACTAAACAACAAGTCCTAAAACATGTTAGCATTTTGATGAACTGCACTTGTCTACTCCACCATCAGTGGCTACGTGTCAGCCACTGTAAAAGCTTCAGAGTCCCTATGCAGATAGGAGAATCTGTCCTAATTGGATGGCACTTCTCCACCATCAGTGGCTACGTGTCAGATAGCTGCAGATAGGAGAATCTGTCTGAACGACAAATAACTTGCGAAACTCTCCCTCCCTCTGCCGTTATTGGCGCGACGGTTTAACCTCGTTCCTATATGGGTAGATAGGTAGACGGCCCAGATGCAATGAGTAATTGTCTACTCACTATCAAGTAAGTGTCATGATTACGTCATTACAAACTGGGACTTGAATGGGAGAGCAGGAGAGATTCAATGCCTTCAGTCACAAATCCGCCGATCAATGCAAAGGTAAACATACCTCTTTATATAGAGACGTTTTATATAAGAATAACGTGTCGAATAGGTGCAGATAGGAGAATCTGTCTGAACGACAAAGAACTCGCGAAACTCTCCCTCCCTCGGCCGTTATTGGTGCGACAGTTTAACGGTCATTCCTATATGGGTAGATAGGTAGACGGCTATGAGCCCAGATGCAACGAGTAATTGTCTACTTGGTATCAAGTAAGCGTCATGATTACGTCATTACAAACTGGGACTTGAATGGGAGAGCAGGAGAGATTCAATGCCTTCAGTCACAAATCCGCCGTCAATGCAAAGGTAAACAACCTCTTTTAGGGATGCCCCGATCACGTTTTTTTGCCACGATACCGATCACCGATCGTCTATGAGACATATCGACCGATACCGATCGTTTTTGGTTTTATAAAAAAATAAAATATATATATATATATTTTTTTTTATTAAATATATATATTATATAATCATACTTGTAGTTGTATTATCTGCGAGACATCGCCACCACGCAACAAGTCAAAATGCTCGCTATCTGCAAACAGCTCCACTCCATTCTCCGGTGCTGCAGCTGGACCCTATTTGTATACTCTGCTTTGGTCAAATCACATTCAGCATGCCCTCATGCGATGCAAGCCAGGGGCTCGAATATGCATCGAATCAATGTTATAAGACATTGATATCAGGAGCTATCTGTAACTACTGCTAGCCGGCTAGATAACGTTAAGACAACGCCTCAGTGAACTATTTAGTTTACTGGGACATATAGAGCTAACGTGAGCTAACGTTGCCTACAGAGCGAACGGATGTATTATGCACTTGACTATTGCTGGAGCATTTGTTGATATCAGCAGCTATCAGTAGCTAGCCAGCTAGATACCGTTAGACAATGCCTCATGTATTAAACTAAAAGTGAATAGTTGACTGGGTCATTGTTTAAACAGTAACATTAGCTCACGGAGGTCCGCACTAGACTAGAGCAGACTGCCTTTGTGTTGATACGAGCAGAAGCACAGACTGGGGCGGATATGACTCGTTGCCACGGGTTTTTTCAAAATAAGAGTATCATATGAACCGAACGTTGCTAACTGCCGGAGCCATCGATATTATGACTGGAGCTGCGCTTGGGGCGGAAATGAGACCCGCACAGGATTTTCAAAATAAGAGTATCGATATGAACTACACGCCAGGTGGCGGGCAGACCTCTCAGTGTCACTTGCCAAACCGAAAATCTGCCCACCAATGGCGGGTGGCGGGCTCCAATTTCATGCCCTGACCTGGAATGTTAAACGCCGCCACCTAGCCGACTGACACCTTCGTCGTTGACACCTCGGCCAGCAGGCTGCAGCACAAGACACACACAATAGCCAGCAGCCTGCGCACATATATTATATATACATTTCAAAATTCCCAGCATAATATTCAGGGTAGGCATAGCCAGCCTAGCCTGGCCTAATAGGGCATAACAAAAAAAAAATGTGTTTCCGGTTGCCGACCGACCCTGCCGATTTAGGTGCGACCCAATATATTTTATGAGTTTTTTTTTTAAATTACATTTTTTTTTTTTTTTTAAATGAAGTTTCATAGAAATCTTAGTCAAACCTTTAGTATTATGGATATTAAACATGCTGGCAGAGTACATGCATCCATGTTGTTGTGAACATTTTAATTAAATAAAGAAATTCCCTATCTACCCATGCCTTAACTGACAACCAACAGGAAACAAACAATATTTTTTTTTATGCCTAGACTCGCCGCCTATGGTTTGAATGAATGAATAAAGACACTGCACAGCAGTGCAACTAGTAAGAGTATAGGTAAGGGATATGTACAGATATAGATATACAAGATTATATGCAGGTATGTAGAGTCAGACAGATGTGGATATTATGGTAAGAATAAATATATATATACTGTATAGTATATACAGCATTATTGTACATACTACTATCATACAGAGTTATAAGGGTTATTATATGCAGGTGTATAAGTATTTATAAGAATTTACATTTAGTCATTTAGCTGAAGCTTTTATCCAAAGTGACTTACAAGTGCTGTACAACAAGTCATCAGGAAGGGTACAACTATCAGCTGAGTAAACAGTGTTCATCTTTGAATGTTTAACCATCAATCATCCGGTTCTTGACAAAATCCAAACTAAATACAGTGCAAAATCCTGCAGTGCTCACATAAACATGCAGGTTGCATGTTTTCATATCACACATCATCACACCCACTAATGTTACTGCATCAGACAGTAATGTTGAAACAATAGAAATTAGTGGAAAATATATTTTTTATAAGATGAGATATTCCTTTATTGAATTCTACCACTGAACCACCAATACTCTGTATTTACTTAATTATTTTAAGTTATGCTTTTACATTATACTTACTTAATACGTGAATAGTTCCAAGTCAATCAAAAACGATGAGTTTAATTTACTCAAAACATAATAGGCCGGGAGCCAGGTCCACCCCTCAGGATGTTTTTTGCTACCTTTTTTTCATTATTATTTCCTGTTATCCCATACCTTGGGCCATCACGAGTTGATAATGACCACCCCCAAATCAGCTCCGTTTGGCCTCAGGGGCCAAAAAACCCTCTTTTTGGGAAAAGCTTCTGGCGAAATTATGTAATTGCAAATATGAGGGTACTGCAACTGCATAAATGTTCAAATAAGTCTGAAACTTTGCATGGTGTATCCTGACACATAGGGGAAAAGTGTCAGAATAATACTCTAGGGCTTACTACCTTTCTATTGTCAAATATCACCCTCAGAATACCCCAAAAGACAAAAAAATGTCTGTCCGCCTGACAAATTGTCATCAAAAGTGATAATTTTCAAGTATTTTATTATACATGTTGCTGCTTCACATGGATATAAAAACTTCCCACATTGATAAGCTTCAATTTAAGTCCAAGATGACCTTTCTATCTAGAATATTACACCTGATATGAGCAAGGTTCTCCATTGTACCTCAAATCGAGAAAATAGAACATATTTCTTCTCTTTTTTTCTCCCTTATTTTTTATATCTAAAAAATATATTAAACAAGAGTTGAGACTTAAGTAATGTAATGCTATACTATCTGGAGTTAATTACATGAAAAGTGAACAATGTTACGCCCCCTGGTGGACCGGGGTATCACAGTGCAACATAAAACAGATTAAGCAAAGGAGGGTTCAGTCACAGAAAACCCGGTAACCAAATATGAAATGTATTGAACAAAGTCCAGACAACACAATGAACAAAATGACTAGTGTGCAGTCTGTTATCAAGAAGTAAATAGAATCAACATGACTAAACTGTAGATAGATATTCTATACAGCCAAATGGAGAAAATAAAATACACCTCAAACAAAAAATAGAATACATTTCTTTGGTTCTTAGACCCCTTTTGCTGCTTACTCTATTTGCTGTGATCCATTTGCTGACTATAAAACTATGATGATAATTTTAATCATCATTTTCCTTCTCTTCTTCCTCCTCATCATCATCATCATCCATATTTGTATGGATTTCATCTGCTAAGTCATCTTCATCTGTTTCTTCTTCTGCCAAGACATCGACGAGGGCTTTGGGGATGACATCACCCTCACACCACAGTGGTTCTAGCTTACCAGTCTCTGTGTTAATGTGAAATCCATGGTCGAGAGGGGATGGGATCTCCGGGTAGTGCTCATGAGCCCTCTTCCAGACACATGCCTGGAAGTTGACTCTTCTCATGTGCTGTAAGAGGACCCTCTTGCAAGGTGGGAAGGTGGAGAGGTCAACGGAGATACCCTGTCAAAGCTCAAGGCTTGAGCCACATATCTTGACTTTAATCTCTTTTGCCTCATCAACCTTCTTGATTCGACGACTGAAACCATAGAGGCGACAGGTGAACTCTTCAACATCACTGAGAATCCACTCATCAAGCTCCCAAGAGTTCCCCACTTCAGCAAAGATCTGGATAAACTTTTCTGATTCAGAATCTTCATCGGTCGCACCTTCCCTTTGCCTTTGAATGCTGATGTGCAGTCAGCACCAATGAATGCATGCAAGGCCAGGAGAGCTGAAATATGTTCCTCTGAGTAATATTCAGCCAGCTGGTTGATGAAAGTCTATCTCCCATGTCAAAGAGGATGTTGACAGTTGATGACTTGGCATAATACATGAGGATGAAGAAAATGTCAGTATTTTGCTCTGACTGTTGTGATGTGAGGCCTTTTGGTTTGGATATACTGCATGTAAATGATTACCCTCACATCCATTTCTTCATGTTTTGAACAGATCTCAGGTAGAAACTCTTTAGACATCACTCCAGCATTGCATGCTTGACCAGCCTCTACGAAAATAACAGGCCTTCAGAGGATGTCTTTCATCATATCTTCAGAGCTCCAGTGATCCAGAAGTAAATGAATGAGGGCCTTCTTGTTTTCATCATTTGTGAGAAAACCATTCCAATCAGTGGGCCGATGAACATTTAGCCCCTTCACCATAAAACATTCACCACAACCTCTGTGATCCCTCTCAGCTGATTTTGGTGAATGAAGACGGTCAAGGTAAGTGTCTGTACTGAATACTGTTTCAGCTGCAGCCGGTAGACTTTTGAAGGTGCGCTCTGATATATTCTTCATTGTTCGTGGCACATCACACATGTAGAATGAGGAGTTTCCATCTTGAATGAGAGCACATTGGCTTGGGGAAGGAAGTTAGGCATTCTTAGCATCTTTGATCATGTAGTTCATTCCGTTTGCTTTGTTGGTTTTTGCGGGAAAAAACGATCGATTGTTGAGATGGAGTATGGCATCAGAGTCGAGGGATAGGTCATTAGGTCAGAGATGCTTATTTGTGACTTGAGTTGTTGTGATTTGACAAAGATCTGAAAGATGAACCCACTTGTGGCCTTGTACTGGATCACTTTCTGGTTTGATGACACAAGCTTCCTTTTAGGTGTGGTAGATGACATTGTCTTGAATCTGTTCCTCTTGATAGGTTCAAAGAAAAGGACTTTTTCTGTCTGAAGTCGATCACAGATGAACTTCTCTTTTTGAGTTTTGGCATTTTTCAGGGCATTCAGCACATCATTGCGCACCTCTTCTGGCATAGCTGCTCCTGAAGTCAAACTTGTCAAGGGCTGAGAAGTATCAAGCTGAAATGGGTTGATAAAACTCTGAAATGCTTCAACTGTTTGCTGGACTTGCTTCTCAGACAGAGTGATTTCACATGGTTTTAGATCTCGTTGCTGCTTCTCTGTATGTTCACCTCGGTCGCTTGTCATTTTCCACATCTCTTCTACATACCCTCCTTTGGCATGGGCAGTCAGGATATGACGTTGGCTGGCTTCATAGTTACTGGTGATTCCACAGATCCCTGCAGAATATGTTCCAGACCCTGAGTTTGACTTGACCCATTTCATAGCAGTCTCTTCTATTGTTTTGTCAGTGTGGCAGCGGTTGGCTGGGATATGTGATCTGGATACACTGATTGCTCCAGCATGCAACCGTTTCTCAGATCCTGGATGTGTTTCCTCAATGTGTTCAAGATAGTATCCCAAGTATGTGAGGAATCTAGCATAGTTCTGCTGGTCTGAGCAGAAAAAAGGTCTGGCATGTTGTTTAGGGTGGCTTTGTATCCTTCATCATTCATTTTGATTGCCTTATTCATTGACAGGACGAGCCAGGTGTAGTCCACGTATTCCATCCAAAACTGTCCAGTTTCTCCAAGCTCCCCATTTCTTACGGCTTCTCTGAATGCATGATATTCTGCCATGTGGTGAGATACATGTTCTGATGAGAGTACTTCAGCGGGAGTAGATTCATTCAGAGTGAGATTTTCCAAAAATGCAGTCCATTCTGCAGAGAGTGGTTCATGAGTTTCCAGATACTTGTCATAGAGGAGTCTCTCTAGAGCTTCCAGCATGGATTTGTGTGTGTTCATCGCTCTGTCCCAGTTCTTGTGTGCTTGTGTGTGGAGAGATCAGTGTTCAGTGTTCTGATGTCCTGGGGGAAGAAACTGACTCTAAGTCTCTCTGTTCTTGCTGTATGTATGCAGAGGCGCTTGCCTGACTGCAGCAGCTTGAACAGGCCCAATATACATTAATTTAGATCCAATGATTCACATTTCATTGTCATCTAACCTCTCAGACATGGATTAATATCCCAGACTGGGGGGGGGGGGGGGGGGGGGGGGATTCTTCTTTGAAGCACTCTGGCAAGGTATCCAGGCATCTTGTCGTCTCTTTGACACCTTGACTATACCGTAGCATTGCAACCATCAGAAAGTCAGTATATTCATTACAACAGCAAAATATTGTACACACACACACACACACACACACACACACACACACACACACACACACACACACACACACACACACACACACACAGACACCATCATTTATATCCCACTTCTGCTCTCACTAGTCTCCCGCTCTCACTAGCTAGCTACATTGGGCTGGCAGCTAACAATCTACAAGCTAACTAGCTAATGTTATCACTCTAGAAGTAGAGTTGCTAATAATTATAATTTATTTTCTTAATAATTACAATTTCATAATTTCTCTCCCACTTCTACTCTCACTAGCTAGCTACATTGGGCTGGCTATATTAGCTAACAATCTAAAAGCCAATGTTAATATTATCACTCTAGAAGTAGAGTTGCCACCTTTCATGTAAAAAAATATTGGACAGTCAATCTCTTCCCACAGCCAGAACAATAGATCAACTTACCCAAAATTGTCTTTGCTGAATAACTGACATGTGACATGAAACAGGGTTAGGGTTTTGGTTGGTTGGTGTGTGTAACCCGGTCAGCACTGCTTTATGTTGCACTGTGATACCCCGGTCCAACTGGGGGCGTAACATTGTTCACTTTTCATGTAATTAACTTCAGATAGTATAGCATTACATTACTTAAGTCTCAAATCTTGTTTAATATATTCTTTAGATATAAAAAAAATAAGGGAGAAAAAAAAGAGAAGAAATATGTTCTATTTTCTCGATTTGAGGTACAATGGAGAACTTTGGTCATAGCAGGTGTACTATTCTAGATAGAAAGGTCATCTTGGACTTAAATTGAAGCTTATAAATGTGGGCAGTTTTTATATCCATGTGAGGCAGCAACATGTATAATAAAATACTTGAAAATGATCACTTTTGATGACAATTTGTCAGGCGGACAGAATGTTTTTTGTCTTTTGGGGTATTCTGAGGGTGATATTTGACAATAGAAAGGTAGTAAGGCCCAGAGTATTATTCTGATACTTTTCCCCTATGTGTCAGGATACACCATGCAATGTTTCAGACTTATTTGACCATTTGTGCAGTTGCAGTACCCTCATATTTGCAATTACATAATTTCGCCAGAAGCTTTTCCCAAAAAGAGGGTTTTTTGGCCCCTGAGGCCAAACAGGGCTGATTTGGGGGTGGTCATTATCAACTCGTGATGGCCCAAGTTATGGGATAACTGGAAATAATAATGAAAAAAAGGTAGCAAAAAACATCCTGAGGGGTGGACCTGGCTCCCGGCCTATAAGAACAAGTCACACAAACTCAAGATATTTAAATTAGTAGAACTTTCATAGAATATTGAGTATAGAATTATTTTGAACATGCAGGTTTACAGTGTACCTATGCTGCACAGTCTAGTCTATTTATAATCCCTATGTTGCACAGAGTCTAGTCTATTTATAATCCCTATGCTGCACAGTCTAGTCTATTTATAATCCCTATGCTGCACAGAGTCCAGTCTATTTATAATCCCTATGCTGCACAGTCTAGTCTATTTATAATCCTTATGCTGCACATAGTCCAGTCTATTTATAATACCTATGCTGCACAGTCTAGTCTATTTATAATCCATATAGAGTCCAGTCTATTTATAATACCTATGCTGCACATGCACAGTCTAGTCTATTTATAATCCCTATGCTGCACAGAGTCCAGTCTATTTATAATCCCTATGCTGCACAGAGTAGTCTTTTGTATGTGGATTGTTTTAGATTAGAGTGGTGGCACTGGCAACATGTGTGTATGTGGATTGTCTTAGATTAGAGTGGTGGCAACATGTGGATTGTCTTAGATTAGAGTGGTGGAAACATGTGTGTATGTGGATTGTTTCAGATTAGAGTGGTGGTGGTGTGTATATAATAATAATAATAACTTTGTTTTATATAGCGCCTTTCATAAGACCCAAGGTCGCTTTACATAGGGGGGGGGGAAACAAACAAAAATAACAAACATGGTGGACAGACACAACATACAAAGTGGGAAATTATGGGTATATGTGGATTGTATAGATTAGAGTGGTGGTAACATGTGTGTATGTGTGGAATGTGTATGAGCCTCACTAAAACAAGTTGACACCCGTGATTAACAGTCACACTCCCTTCCTTCAACACCCCCAGGGCAATGTACACAGTGTGCGATCCATAGCATCATCTTTGGGTGAGCCCCGTGGGGGGGGGGGGTGCGCGGCGCGCCTCTCAGCGGAAAAAAACTCAGAGCGTGTCACATATTTGTCATGTGTAGGTGGGTTTTCCAGCAAACTCACCACTCTCGCTGCCGTTGAATTCGTAAGGGCTGCTACCACATAGTAGTACTTGGTGGCATCCGCGGTAATATTCCTGAGAGCGAATTGGGCTTCGGCTTGCGCGAACCAAGCGTTGGCACTCTGCGCAGCTTGAGTGAAACTGCGTTCAAAGTTCTGCGATCTGCGTTCTGTTGTTCAGTTGACATGTTCGATATAATCTCCGAAATACGTCCAAGGGTCACAAATGTAGGAATGCAGTAATGATAGCGTAGACTGAGTCGTGTTCCGATGCAAAAACGCTAGTTTATTACGCACTCTACTGTCGCACAAACAACACCCATTCAACTTTCACTGTCTCTCTTTAACTACGTCATCCCCCGCTAAGGGTCATGGGAGATGTAGTAAACACCACAAAAGGCTAGAATGCCGTGAATTATGTCCCAGTAAGTAGCCACTACACGCAAATCATTAATCATACATCCAAAATAGCATACGTTTATTATTATACACGATGATGATACAGCTCCCAGGGAAGCTTTAGAGACCCCCAGGGGAGCTGATGTCTGATCTAGGGGAGCTATAGCTCACCGGGCTCCCCTCGTGGATCGCACCCTGAATGTACACACATACACACACACACACACACACACACACACACACACACACACACACACAAAATAGTGTTATTTGTCACGGCATACAAGTATACAATGAAATGCGGGGGGTCTTGCCCGCAACGATTGTGCATAATACAGTAATATATAATAAGAATCCAATAGAACGACATTGTGCAATAAAACAAGTAAACAAAGTAGGGCATATCGGTATATGTACATGAGTTATTTACAGCGCATGGTAGGACATGCTATGGTCCTGTGGTAGTGCAATACACTGTTAGCTACGGATGAGGCACTGGGTCTTTATGTACACTGCTATACAATGCTATATTATACAATCTCAAGTTATACTATTCTTAAAGTGACCTTTCCTTTTGTAAAGTGACCATAAGTGTGAGCGTGTGCAGCATGAGTGTGTGTGTGCTCATGTTAAAGTGGCTGCTAGCGTGTGAGCGTGTAAGTGTGTGTGTTGTGTGTGTGCTTGTGTGTGGAGAGTTCAGTGTTCAAGGCTCTGATGGCCTGGGGGAAGAAGCTGAGCCGAAGTCTCTCTGTCCTAGTTGCTGGTGTTCGCAGGCGTTTGCCTGACCGCAGCAGCTTGAACAGGCTGTTGTTGGGGTGGTGAGGGTCTTTCATTATTCTGCAGGCTCTGGATTTGCACCTCTTGTTGTATAGGACCTGCAGGGGTGGTAGTGCAATACCCGTGGTACGCTCGGCTGAGCGCACCACTCTCTGTAGGGCCTTCTTGTCCTGTGCCGTGCTGTTTCCATACCAGGCAGTGATGTTTCCAGTCAAGATGCTCTCTACAGCTCCGGAGTAGAAGGACTGGAGTATCTTCCCAGATACTCTGAACTTCCTTAACTGTCTCAGGTGGTAGAGGCGCTGCTTCGCCTTTTTTACGACTGAGTCTATGTGTGTTGTCCATGTCAGATCCTTCTTTTGCTTTGCAGCTCTCTTCTCTCGCTCTCGAATGTTTCTCACAAACGGGGACAAATGTTGGTTGACTGTTGAAAGGTCATTAAGGTTATTTAAGCATTACATCACGCGCAGGAGTGGGTTGTGAGAATTAGACCATGCCTAGGGGTGGTCGTTAGACCCCCCTAGGCATGGTCTAATTATCACAACCCACGACTGCACGTGGTGTAATGGCTTTTATTACATGGCGTTTTCACATTCGCCGAAATGCTTGCTTGTGATTGGTCAACAGCCCCCCGACTGCGGTCATTATTTTTCGATAATGACCGCAGATTTTTCAATAATGACCGCAGAGCGCAGCTGTTCGCAATCAAGCCCACTGACACACACTGTTTCAGTGCTGCCGGCGATGACAGGGGGCGGAGCAACGAGCGGAGCCTGAACACAGCGGAGCCAGAACAGAGGCTGCTGCTCACGATAATAATAATAATCACTTTATTTGGGCTGACAGAGCCACAGAACTGCGATTTGTCAAATGAATTAGGTATATTGTTAGTAAGTTAGCCATGTAATAAGCGGGATAATGTATAGCTTTACTCGGTCATTGTCGCAAAATAATTGACCTTCACTGACGTTTAAAACACCTCGCCGAAGCGGCTCGGTATTTTAAACTCCGTGTCGGTCAATTATTTTGCGACAATGACCTCGTAGCTATACATTATCCCTTACTTATACAACTGGCGCATTCATCCAACCTTATTGCTATACAATAAACGCACATTAATTGAAGATTTATTGAGAAAAGCATCCGCCAGAAAAAGTTGTTCCCAAAAAAAAAAAAAGAGAAGTTGCCTCCATGTGGAAGCAGCTCGGAAGTGCATCCAACTGTTCTCAGTAAGACATCCAACAAACTAAGACATCCAACTGTCTTTCAACTAGGCATCCAACAAACTAAGACATCCAACTGTCTTTCAACTAGACATCCAACAAACTAAGACATCCAACTGTCTTTCAACTAGACATCCAACAAACTAAGACATCCAACTGTCTTTCAACTAGACATCCAACAAACTAACACATCCAACTTTTCTTATCTTTTTTAACCTACTTTCTATAGAACTTCATTCTTAGATGCTTATATAGAAAGTAGGTAAAACAACAAAACAAAAGTTTTCTTTGCCCTATAAGAGTTTTTTTTAAACCTACTTTCTATAGAAGCAGCTGGGAGGTGTGCTGTTTTAAGTGAGCGTGGATTATTGAATTGATTGATTGCTCATTTTATTACTGTCCGCCTTGTTTCCAACTGGTTTAGGCACTCTTTCGAAGTCGCTCTCTTTCGAAGTTGGTTAAGGTTAGAGTTTGGAATCAGGGCTGGTGGTCTATCGCCCTGCTCTAAAGACAAACTCTAACCTTAACCAACTTCGAAAGAGAGCGACTTCGAAAGAGTGCCTAAACTTAACCAGTTGGAAACAAGGCGGACAGTAATAAAATTTGCAATCAATTCAATAGTCCACGCTCACTTAAAACAGCGCACCTGTAGGTAAATTTTTTTTTGTGCAATTAATCAATCAATGAATTTGCGCGATTTTTATCACGACTCATGTCATGACCCATCAATTACATCATCCAACATTGTTTAAGCAACTACCACATTCGCCGTGACAGAATCGTTTTTCATTTAGTCTTTATGACCCTATTGATCCATATCCTTTCGTAATGTTTACTGTCCAGCTTGTCCGCCATCTTGCTTCACTTCTAAAAACTTGCATGGCGGAGTGATAGTAATGCGTTTGTGGGTGGGTCATGGGACCAAGAGCGTGGGGTTAGTACAAATACCCACGTGTAAGTTGACTGTTTCAGCCAATCAGAATCGAGAAATTTGCATGCCGTTGTATAATTATTTTTCATCCGCTCACTCGGATCACCGTGTGGTGAAACTCGACCCCGAAGCCCCAAACCCTGAGGCAGCAAACGTGGAGCTTGAGGTTCTGTAAAGGGAACAGGCTGACCGGCTCTACATTCCAGTTGGGCCATGCAAAATCAATTGTTTGGTTCCGGTTGCCGACCGACTTGTGCGACCCAAATTTATTTTATGAGTTTGTAAAAAAAGATTTTTTTTTATTTTTATTTTTTTACAATCAAGTTTAATTAAATCTTAGAAAAAAAGTGCAGTCCATGTCAATAATGAGAATATATAAAAAGCAAGTATTTCACTATTTGCACAGCTCTCTGACGTCATGATATTTAGTGAGTAGTATTTAGGGGTGGCATTTTTAATAGGGATGCCCCGATCACGTTTTTTGCCACCGATACCGATCACCGATCGTCGTGAGCCATATCGGCCGATACCGATCCGATACCGATTGTTTTTGATTAAAAAGAAATTAAAAATTATTTTATATAATTATTATTATTTATTTTTTTATAAAATATATATATTATATAATTAGACTTGTACTTGTATTATCTGCGAGACATCGCCACCACGCAACAAGTCAAAATGCTCGCTATCTGCAAACAGCTCCACTGTCTGTGTGTACTCTAGTAGCCTCCAGCTCCAAAAAGGATTCTCCGGCGCTGCAGCGGGACCCTATTGGTAACGTTATTGTGCTTTGGTCATTTCACATTCAGCAAGCCCTCAGCTCGAATACGCATTAAATCAATGTTATAAGACATTGATATCAAGAGCTATCTGTAGCTACTGCTAGCCGGCTAGATGACGTTAAGACAGAACTTTAGTTCAATGGGACATTTCGTTTTGAACAGTAAACTAACGTCAGCTAACGCAAGCTAACGCAAGCTAACGGAGGTATGAACATGGACTACTAGACTTTCTGGATCATTTGTTGATATCAGGAGCTATTGGTAGCTAGCCGGCTAAATACCGTTAGACAATGCCTACTAAACGTGAATAGTTGACTGGGTAATTTTGTTTAAACAGTAACGATAGCTAGGTAGCTAACGCTAGCGCAGGTCGAATGCACTACAGACTCGAGCAGAGGAGCCGCCTCTCAGTCCTCAGTGTTTACAAACTCTACACGGGGGCGGGCAGGGCTAGGGAGGAGGAGCAGCGGCAGTTTGCAGGTAGTGTGTGTCTGAGACAGACAGCGAGTAAGAGCTTCGCTTGATCGGTTTCCGCTATCAGCGAATATGACTCATTATCGGAATTCACAGATTGCATATTTATACTGAGTATCGGCCGATAACGATCGGTGGCCGATCGATCGATCGGGGCATCCCTAATTTTTAATACTACTACCTTTGTACATTGTACTTTTGTAGTACAGTGTAGTATATGGATATTAAAACCCTTTGGAGGCCAAACCCGAGATAAGTCGGGTTAACTCGCCAGGCTCTGGGCGCCAAACCCAAGAAATCTCGGGTTTTAATCGATATTTCTTTTATTCGCTATATCCATTCATTTTCATCCATCCAGCCTGACGTTATCATCCCCCCCCCTCACAGTGAGCTGTGGTGTTCCACAAGGAAGCATACTAGGACCGCTACTATTCCTAATTTATGCAAATGACATGTCGTCAGCTTTTGACTGCAACTTGTTCTTGTTCGCGGACGACTCAGCCCTGCTGGTCTCTGACAAGAACAAGTTACAGGTTGAAAAAACCCTCAGCTCAGAACTCTGCAGAATCTGCACCTGGCTCGCTGATAACAAACTATCATTACACCTGGGTAAAACACAGTCCATTCTCTTCTGATCAAATAACAAACTCAGCAAGACCGACAGCTTCTCAGTTAGAGTGGGTGACAATATTGTCACAAGCAGGGACCGAAACTAGAGAGCGCCACCCGCCATTTGCGCTCAGTTTTTACGTTTGGCGCCTCCCACTGAGACGTCTGAGCGCCATGTGGCGGGCAATCAAATAGTCATGTGAAAACCGAAAATCATGATCCAATTCTTTAGCGGAGTTCTCACTCGCTGTCTCAGCACAGACATGAAGCGTGCACTGCTGCTGCTGCTGCTGCTGCTGCTGCTGCTGCTGCTACCCCCTCCCCACCTGTTTCTGTATGCCTGCATGTAAACAGAGGCTATTGCCTCCGAGTCACCGTGACGTTAGTTAGCACTGCTGCTGCTGCTCCTACCCCTGTATGCCTGCATGTAAACGGAGGCTATTGCCTCCGAGTCACCGTGACGTTAGTTAGCACTGCTGCTGCTGCTCCTACCCCTGTATGCCTGCATGTAAACGGAGGCTATTGCCTCCGAGTCACCGTGACCAGGGAGCGAAATTTACTTTTTAACTCACCGGCCAGTGGCGGGTAGATGGGAAGAATCTACCCGCCAAGCATATTTCTTACCCGCCAACTTTTTTTTGATAAATTTTTTTCTTTTTTATTATTATTTTATATATATATTTTTTTTTAATAAAATATATATATTATATAATCATACTTGTGGTTGTGTTATCTGCGAGACATCGCCACCTCGCTGTCTGCAAACAGCTCCACTGTCTGTGTGTATACTCGAGTGGCCTCCAGCTCCAGCAAGGATTCTCCGGGGGTGCAGCTGGACCCTAAACGCTACATTCAGCATGCAAAAGAATTCTCCGGCGCTGCACCTGGACCCTAGTCAGCAGCCCTCACTCATGCGATGTAAACCAGGGACTCGAATACGCATGTTGTTGTTGTTATGTTGTAGGACATTGATGCCAAGAGCTATCTGTAGCTACTGCTGGATGGCGTTGGGACAACGCCTCAGTAGGCCTGCCGCGATAAGCAATAAATCGATTAATTGCCGCGATAATTAAAATGAATGCAATGATTTTGACGGGCGCGATTAATTGCTATTTGCGCGTTTGTTTTAATGAGGCGGACCCAGTGCCCCTTGTCAGTCACTGTCCGTGTTGGGAGGCGGGCCGCTGGCTTTACTACAGAGCACAGCACAGGAGCTCCGTGGGGCTAACGTTACCCCTCATTGTGTCTATTCTACTAGCATTAACGTTACTCATACAAACAGAGTAAACACAGTTTTCAATCAATCAATCAATAACAACATTAACGAGACCCTCGTTGTGTCTATTCTGCTAACGCTAACGTTACCTCTCATTGTGTCTATTCTACAAGCGTTAACGTTAGCTAGGCTGTCTATGCTTACGTTAACGAGCATTAGGCTAACAAGCTGTAACGTTACCAGTCGCGTCTATTTGCTAACGTTAGCATTAGGTAATAACCGGTTTAAAATGGATGGTGATTACCTCACGTTGTGTCTATTCTACTAGCATTAACGTTACTCATACAAACAATCAATAGCGAGTTATATTGATCACGCTATGTACGATAGCCATGCTAAAACGCTAGCACAACATTAGCACCTAACCTAACAACAAGCCTTAACAAGTCAGCGATCTTTTTGCGAGACTAAACTCTCCGCTCGGTGGCAAATTGTGTTGATGTCGGTTTTGTTTAATCAATAAATGAGGCAGAATACACAGTGACTGTATCCTTTGTTTATTGCACTTGTGCCTCCTGCAAACATAATGATTATGAAATCCTAGAGACGCGTCTCTATTCAGTGGTCTGCAGTGTTTCACGTGACTTTTCTGGTACCCAAAAAGTACCTGATAATCACAACAATACTTCCGGTCCGGTCGGTGGGCTTCAAAATAAAAGTCTTAAACACCGGAAAAGACGGAGCGGTGGGCTTCAAAATAAAAGTTTTGGGAAATAAATTTCTCCAAAAAAAAAATTCTCTAACCGGTCGCAATAATATCGCTTATCGCGATATTTTCGGGGGCAATTAATCGCCCAGCAAAATGTGTTATCGTGGCAGGCCTACGCCTCAGTGAACTATTTAGTTTACTGCGACATTTCGTAGTGACTAGTTACCTAGCCAACGGAGGTATTATGCACTGGACTATTGCTGGAGGATTTGTTGATGTCGGGAGCTATCCGTAGCTAGCCGGCTGGATAACGTTACACAATGCCTCGTGTATTAAACTAAGTGAATAGTTGACTGGGTCATTTTGTAACGGTAGCTAACGTTATCTCACGAAGGTCCCACACTGACTAGACTAACGTCACAGTGAGGCAATAGCCTCTGTTTACATGCAGGCATACAGGGGTAGGAGCAGCAGTGCTAAGTGCTAACTAACGTCACGGTGACTCGGAGGCAATAGCCTCTGTTTACATGCAGCATACAGAAACAGGTGGGGAGGGGGTAGCAGCAGCAGTGCGCGGTGCGCGCTTCATGTCTGCTGAGACAGCGAGTGAGAACTCCGCTAAAGAATTTGATCATGATTTTCGGTTTTCACATGACTATTTGATTGAGCGCCACACGGCGCTCAGACGTCTCAGTGGGAGGCGCCAAACGTAAAAACTGAGCGCAAATGGCGGGTGGCGCTCTCTAATTTCGGTCCCTGACCGTGACGTTAGTTAGCACTGCTGCTGCTGCTCCTACCCCTGTATGCCTGCATGTAAACAGAGGCTATTGCCTCCGAGTCACCGTGACGTTAGTCTAGTCAGTGTGGGACCTTCGTGAGATAACGTTAGCTACCGTTACAAAATGACCCAGTCAACTATTCACTTAGTTTAATACATGAGGCATTGTGTAACGTTATCCAGCCGGCTAGCTACTGATAGCTCCAGACATCAACAAATCCTCCAGCAATAGTCCAGTGCATAATACCTCTGTTGGCTAGGTAACTAGTCACTACGAAATGTCGCAGTAAACTAAATAGTTCACTGAGGCGTTGTCCCAACGCCATCCAGCAGTAGCTACAGATAGCTCCTGGCATCAATGTCCTACAACAACAACATGCGTATTCGAGTCCCTGGTTTACATCGCATGAGTGAGGGCTGCTGAATAGGGTCCAGCTGTAGCTCAGGAGAATCCTTTTGCATGCTGAATGTAGCGTTTAGGGTCCAGCTGCACCCCCGGAGAATCCTTGCTGAAGCTGGAGGCCACTCGAGTATACACACAGACAGTGGAGCTGTTTGCAGACAGCGAGGTGGCGATGTCTCGCAGATAACACAATCACAAGTATGATTATATAATATATATATTTTATTAAATTTTTTTATATAAAATAATAATAATAATGGCCGGTGAGTCAAAAAGTTAATTTCGCTCCCTGGTCACAAGGAAAGATGAAATTACATACCTAGGTTCCATCCTAGAGGCAAATCTTTCCTGTGACAAAATGGCATCCAATGTAATCAAAAAAGTCAACCAACAAACTAGATTCTTGTACCGGATCTCTTCTCTGGTAAACAAGAATACGCAGGAGCACTCATTCAAGGGTACTACGACTATGCTTGCACCTCATGGTACCAAAGCACCTCAAAGGCGCCAAAAAACAAGATTACAAACATCACAAAACTGGTCAGACTACTACTTGACCTTACTCCTAGAACCCACCTCACCCCTGCCCACTTTGACTACCTAGGATGGCTTAGAGTAGATGACAGAGTACAGCAACTTGCAATGGGCCTGGTCTACAAGATACACTACACGACTAAGGTACCCATGTACATGTCAAAATACTTACCAAAGGTCAGTGGATACCACGACCACAACACCAGAGGGAGCTCCACAAATCATGTTAAACCCAGATTCGGCTCAAACAAGGGACTAAACACGTTTCGCAATTATGCCACATCAATGTGGAACGCCCTACCCAAAGCTGTAAAGGAATGTGAATCACTACCCACTTTCAAAACCACTCTCAAAGAGCACCTATGAGAGACTGCAATTCAAAACTGGCCCCTGTAAATGTCCTAACCCAACCCCCTCCAATGTACAGTAAATGTCCTAACCCAATAATACACGAGACCCTCTTCTTGGAACCAAGTATGGTTTTGTCGATATTCCAATGTACAGTTTTGCTTGTACAGTTGTACAGTTTCCCCCACCCCGCTGTTGCTGGTCTGGACTGGTCCTCTGAGCTCCTCTCCAGTCAAACATACTGTTGCTGGTCTGGACTGGTCCTGTGAGCTCCTCTCCAGTCAAACATACTGTTGCTGGTCTGGACTGGTCCTCTGAGCTCCTCTCCAGTCAAACATACTGTTGCCGGTCTGGACTGGTCCTCTGAGCTCCTCTCCAGTTGAGCTTTCACTGCTCTGGGCTATCGTTGTGTAACGTGTCGTATCTCTAGAGCCTTCTTTCTCTCCTTCACGTGAAGTTAAAACTAAGTGAAAGTTAAACCTAAAATAGCTGCTGTCTGCACATTCAGTTTATAATGTATTTTACAAATTTCTTATTTGAATGTGGGCACTGATATGTGAACATTATCTAAATGGGTTTCATTTATATTTATATATATATATAGGCAGCTAGCTTAACACAAGGACTGGGAGCAGTAGGGAGCAGCTAGCCTAGCTTAGCACAAGGACTGGGAGCAGTAGGGAGCAGCTAGCCTAGCTTAGCACAAATACTGGAAGCGGTAGGGAGCAGCTAGCCTAGCTTAGCACAAGGACTGGCAGCAGTAGGGAGCAGCTAGCCTAGCTTAGTACAAGGACTGGGAGCAGTAAGGAGCAGCTAGCCTAGCTTAGCACAAGGACTGGAAGCGGTAGGGAGCAGCTAGCCTAGCTTAGCACAAATACTGGAAGCAGTAGGGAGCAGCTAGCCTAGCTCCGTCACAGGTGAAGAAATACAGCTTCCAACAATCTCAAAACTGATTCAGATTCCTTTATTGGCAAATAAGTATATTCCCAAAATGTGGGGAGTGTTCCTTTAATCCCAGAACAGGGCACCAGGAGGTTTTAATTAACTAATTGTCAATCAATTTGTATTTTACTCTTATTTAAACGTCCTCAACATGTGTTTTGATCACCCATTTTACAACATGCTTTGTTAACTCTGTCTTTCTTTGTTCCTACAGAAATCCCAAGGCCAGTGTCCAGAGGACCAATAAGAAAGTGAACAATGATTCCACATTGCGCATCCAGAACCTCTCTATTCTCATCAGGCAGATCAAGGCCTACTATCAAGTAAGGGAGGGGTCCTAGCAGCCCCCTAGCTTTGTTTTTCACCTTCTGGGAAAACATCAAAGTAAAAAATGGCTATTGCCAAAACTAGGGATGTCCGATATTATCGGCCTACCGATATTGGCATTAAAATGTGATATCGGTATCTGTTTAATTTTTTTTTTTTTTTTTTTTAACATTTCTATAACCTTTATTTACCCAGGCAAGCAAGTAAGAACAAATTCAGATTTTATTTATCGTCAAAAGTATGCATAAATTAAGAGTTGGACAATATCGGTATATTGGTATCGGTAAAAAAGCCAATATCGAGCATCCCTAGAACATTTCTTTCATGTAATGAAGTGAAGGTTTGACATCATGTCTTTAGTGAAGTTATGGTAAAGTGAAGGCTTGACATCATGTCTTTAATGAAGTTATAGTAAAGTGAAGGTTTGACATTGTGTCTTTAGTGAAGTTATGGTAAAGTGAAGGTTTGACATCATGTCTTTAGTGAAGTTATGCTAAAGTGAAGGTTTGACATCATGTCTTTAGTGAAGTTATGGTAAAGTGAAGGTTTGACATCATGTCTTTAGTGAAGTTATGGTAAAGTGAAGGTTTGACATCATGTCTTTAGTGAAGTTATGGTAAAGTGAAGGTTTGACATCATGTCTTTAGTGAAGTTATGGTAAAGTGAAGGTTTGACATCACCTAGATACCGCTGGGTTTACTTTGGTACTGTGTGGAACCCTTTGCTCTAGACTAATCACCCCTGAGTTTACTTTGTTACTGTGGAACCCTTTTCTGTAGAGTGTAGACTAATAACATCACTCCTGGGTTTACTTTGGTACTGTGTGGAACCCTTTTCTGTAGACAATAACGGACAGATAATATGATAACCAGGTGGAATACAATTTTATGGAATGTAAACTAAGTTAAAATAGAAGCATACTAGAATATAATATAATTATGAAATAAAAATAGGCCACGGATGTACAACTGTCAAATAAAAAGGTGGAATAAAATGCAATGCGATATAAAACAAATTCTGTAGAGTGTTGACTAATAAATCACTCCTGGGTTTACTTTGGTACTGTGTGGAACCCTTTGCTGTAGACTAATCACCCCTGGGTTTACTTTGGTACTATGTGGAACCCTTTGCTGTAGACTAATCACCCCTGAGTTTACTTTGGTACTGTGGAACTCTTTGCTGTAGTCTAATCTAATGTAATAATAACTCACTCCTGGGGTGTGTATGGAACTGGCCTTTGGCTCAGGAGGTATAGCAGTTGTCTGGTAATCCAGAGGTTCCCGGTTCGATTCCCGCTCCTCCCGGGCAGCGTGTCAAAGTGTCCTTGAGCAAGACACTTAACCCCTAATTGCTCCCCAATGAGCAGGTTGGCACCTTGCATGGCTGCCTCCACGGTCAGTGTGTGAATGTGTGACATGAATGGGTAAAATGTGAGAAACAAATTGTAAAAGCGCTTTGGATAAAAGCTGCTATATAAATGCACCATTTACCATTTACAACACTAAGAATAATTTACAACACTAAGAATAAGAATATTAAGTTCAGTTAACATTAGGGGTGTAATGGTACACACGTTCGTACCGAACCGTTTCGGTACAGGACCTTCGGTTCAGTGTACCAAACGAGTGTACCAAACGAATACAATGTTTCTTTAACCACTAACGGAACGCTGCAGAACTTTTTTCAAAACTCCCAAGTTCACCCCCTTCCCAAAATATAACTTGTGCAAAGGGCCGGATGTTGTTCGTTCAGCCCACGCTGCACTGAGAGATGACCTGTAATAGCATAGCCTCATAGTATCGCAAACGTCAAGCCAGAGCTAGAAGACCTACCCCCCCCCCAAGCCGGTAATTACCGGTATTTGACCGGCAAAATCTGTTGAAGTCCGACATATTTAATCTCTCCGGTCATAATGTCCGGTGAAAATAATTCCCTCTAAGCACAATTTGATTATTTGAATTGTATTAAAATAGGCTAAAATGAAATAGCCTATGGGATGAACGAAACAATTATTACATTTGTTTCATCGTTGCTTCACCAAGCAGGTCTAAAAATAATGACAACGACGTTGTCAGCGAGAGCTTAGTGCTGGGTTTGCGAGTGCATGTGCAGCTGCAGAGCCACAGAACCCACCAGCAGTGCCGGCACAGTGCAGTACTCTAATTCAGCCATTGGCAATTCGGCTGTTGGGTGGGGGGCGCTGCTGAGCGGTCCCCAGATAGGGCCTGAAAACAGCTGCATCTCTGGTTCTGCAGCGGCATACTCTCGCAAATAAGTCGTTGGGAGGTGGAGATTCATCACGCAAACTCACGATAATGTTGCCGTCTCTCTCTGCCAAATTTCTCAGTTCTTCGCTTGATATAATTAATACAAATGTCCAATATAACGGAATTCGTTAGCTCATAAAAATGTGATTATAACAGACTGCTGTTTATTAAAGGGGAACTATTTTACTATTTCTTTCACTATTTGGGCACTTTTACACAATTCCTGTGAGTCTATGGAACACCTCTGTAATATATTATTTTTTTTTCTTCATGGTTTTGTATTTCTAATCAAGTCCTCCAAAACAGCATTTTTCTACCTCAAGATCTCGAGCCGTTTTGAGGCTGGGCTCCAACCACTGTGTGCAGCTCATCATGTACCTCGCCATTATCATGCAGCGGTGTCTTTCTGACATCACAAATCATCACATTTTCAGATGACTCAGTTCAGTGAGGGTGAATATTGTGAGAGGAGAATTGGAAGAATGCGCCAATATGAGAATTAGAGACATAGATCATATTAATATAAGTTCACATAGCTAGGAAACAATGCTAAACACTCAAAAAGGCCATTTATAAGATAGTTCCCCTTTAATGTCGGGCCGACTGCCCACAGACACCTATTTGATTTAAAGTCAGCAGCAGCAGCACGGAGTCTCGGGACTTATTTTATTTGGAATATAATGACTGTATACGCAAAAGTAGCCTAGTTTTAAGTTAAAATATTATAAATCTACATGCCTTGAGGATGTCATTCTTTATATAGCCTGCCTATCAATTGTTTTTAAGATCAATAAACTCTGACCGGAATTTCTCATTTGACCGGTAGATTGAAATCTACCGGACACTGAGGCCGGCAACAATTTTTTCTAACGGAAACCCTGACACACACACAGATGCACACACCCTCTCTCTTTCAGTGCGTGGGGAGGAATTGGTGCTAGATTGAGAAGGGGCTGTCTCTCTGAGGTTAAATTAATGAAAGTTTACTGCATATAGAACGGACATTCATACACAGCAACGAGCCTCCGAACAAGGTGAAACTTGGAAGGATGTGACTTTTGGGAGGGTTCCAAATCAAAAACATTTTAAAGCCTTTGTTTGCCCACATTTCTGCAAGTATCCTTACACTCCTTGATATTGAAGAAGAAAAAGTAAAATAAAGTTCAAATAGTGAATAATGTTAACATTATGTTGTACTGTATTCATAAATAACATGCTGCTTTTAAAACACAGACTGGCAGGCTTCCTCCAATAGTCTTTGAACACAGAGTCACATGTGCCCTGGACACACACACACACCCTTTCAGATCATTAATGAATGGGATTGTTAAGGAGACCCAGTGACTGATCTGAAATCAGTCTCAAGATATTGCTGCAGAGCCTCAGGAAGCCAAAGCCCTGGCTGCTTGGGTGTGAATGGTTCCCTCTGTTCCACATTCAGTTCCCGGCCTTAAGGCAACACCTCAAACCAAAGTAGAGTTGGTGATGATGCTGGGGAACAAAACACAGGACTACTCTTTACTCCACATTCCATAGTTTAAAGATGGCTGACTGCAATAAACAAGTCTCCACACTCCCAACACCACAGAGAAATTATAAATGACTATCCAACACTGTCAGCTAGTAAGAACTCTTCCTCACTAATGCCCTAGACTCTAGAGAAATGAAAAATGGAACATCTAAACTGACTGTTTCAGGTCTTAACACATTGAGTGCCATGCCCCTTCCGGGAAGTGCATCTGGCCTTGCCGTCCATTAACCCCATGTAATTGCTCACCTTGTTTGTAGAGCTAAACCTATATTTTATATTATAGCTATGGGTCTAATAACGCCGTCGATTGTCAGTGAGTTGCTTCCAGTCAACGTGCAAAAAACGGATTATTTTTTCATCCGTACATTTCCGTTTTATACGGTCTTTGAATATGAATATAGTTTGGGTGCTTCTGAGTAATTCCAGGAAAAAGACTTGATAATAGCGTTTTTGTGTAATTCACTTATCACATTGTCATTTTTCGCCTGATTATCGAATCTTCCTGAAATTAATGCTAGATTATCATTATTATGTCTCCTCATGCATACATGAAATGGGCCCTGAAGCGCGGCGCTCCCCCCCCTCCCCTCCTGCACCCAACGGTAAACAGCCACACACAGCACACACAGACGGCTTCAATCGCGGGAGAAAGAAATATCAGATCAATGCAAGATTGGATGTAGAGTCCTTACCTGGTCTCTGAAGTAATGCAAAAAAAAATTCAAATGATCTGATCGCCATTCCAGTTATCCACAGCGATCCTGTCTCCGACGTTATTGGGCATTGCACATGAACGGCCGGGTGGGGTCAGTTGTCCAAGCCATCCCTACAAGCGCGTGTTTTGCCGGCGTGTTTAGGACCCGCCCCCACGCCGCAGCTCGGTAGAAAAAATAAACTACACAGTTTCTAATGGAGTGCAATAGCGGCTGAAGGCGTTAGAGGGCGGTATAAGACCGTCTGCCAGCTCAGACACATTCAGAACAGTATGCACAAGGTGCCCCGCTGAATTATGAATGGCAATAGCGAATAAAAGAAATACAGTGATAAAAACGTAGATCTACGTTTCCGGCACTCAACCGTCGGGCGACAGAAACGTAGTTCTACGTGAACGGCACCCAAAGGGTTGAGATGGAACATGTAAACAACTGAAAGTTATGGGTCTTAACACTTTCCGTGCCAGACCCGATGATAGTCGGGTTAACTCGCCGAACGTTCAGCGCCAGACCCAAGTATAGTCGGGTTTTGGCCGTTATTTCTTTTATTTGATATGTCCATTCATTATTATCCATCCAGGGAGCCTGGTGTTATCATTGGGAATGGGTCTGAGATCGCAAAAGTCCAATAGGTAGGTTGCGGCCGGTATTACACATCCTTTGAAACTCTGTGTATTGTGGTGTGCGTCGATTATATAGGTCCGGGCGGACTTTTCCTTGTCGGGCATGACGAGCGGTTATAACGCATGGATTGATACGAATCAAACACTCCCGATTCATGTTCTTTGGTGGATTATGTTGGCGACACGATCGACATCAATACTTGGAATGGGGATCAGATAATTGGAATATTCTTTTTGGGGTACATCCTAGTCAAGGTAAGGGCTATATGGTATCAATCTTGCGTTGATCCAAGAATTCCTTCATTGCGATCGGAGCGTATGTGTGTAATGTACTGTGTAACGTATTCCGTTGGTGACGATCAAAGCATAAAAAAACTACCCCCCCCCCTTTCATGCATTCATGATGAAACATAATACCTATAATCTAGATTCGATTTGAGAATAGTAGCTAGTCCAGTCAAGAAACGACAACGCTTTTAGTAGAATACACGCATATGGCTATTACGCAGCCTTTTGGGAATTACCCTAGACCAGGGGTCAGCAACCTTTTTGACATGGAGTGCCTGTTTGAAATATAGTTGTAACTAGTGTGCCTCAACAATATTCCATGCATCGTAATTTTTTTCTTCTCATAATCAGGTCTTTTTAATGATAATTTTTACATTATTACATCATTATTGTTATTGTTATTATTAACAATATTATTATGATGGTTGTATCAACCCTAAATCTGAGTTGGGGGGGGGGGGGGGGGGGGGGGAATGCAATGCAGACAAACAGCTGCATACAGTGCGACCATTTCACTCACATTTGCCCATTAATTTTTGGACACATCACACACCGAGTACGTGTGCTGTCATAGCTCCACCTACAGGCCTAATGGAGAACACCAGGATGTGAATGGAGGGTGAATGTGAGGTATATCGTGTAAATAAGTTTTGATTGATCGCAAGACTACACTGTAAAAAGAAAATTATTAGTTACTAGAACTTAAAAATATTGAGTTCAGTTACTGTGCATTAAGGTTTTCAGTTTTCAATCCATAATAAGTTAACAGAAAAATAAGTACACAACCACATTATTTCAACCTAATAAAACTATGTTTATTGTCATTGTTTTAAGAACACAAGTTGACTTGGTAATACTCACATTTTGAGTAAAAAAATGGCTTTTATAACATGTGCAATGTTCAATGAAATAGAAAAATAAATAATACAATTTGTTGATTAATCCCACTGGTCACAATGGTGACCGTAATAATGTTTTTGTTATAAGGCTCTGCAAATGTTACTGAATGATGTAGCAATGTATTTCCAGCTAAATTGAAATAATAAACAAATAAAGGGTCTCAATTAAATATGTGGAAGTAAAAAGAACCTGTGGGAGGATTTCAACAAGATAAATGCGACAACAGTGCAAAATAGTTCACTATAATATTTCAAAAAAAAAAAAAAAAATCTTTTTTAAATTTTTTTTAGTGCTGCCCCCTGTACCTATGCAAATGCCCCCGCGTGCCTATGCAGGCACGCGTGCCTAGGGTTGCCTACCCCTGCCCTAGACCACTCTAAAACTATACTTATATTCACCACGGTATAAAACGGGAATGTATGGATAAAAAAAACATTTCTTTTTCACATATTGAACGATAGATGCTTGATGTCAAATAGGCAATAGTATTATATCCATAGCTATAATATATAATATAGTTTTAGCCCTGCAAACACCGCCACGTATTCCTATTAGGGGTGTAACAATGCATCGATTAATGGAAATGCATCGATTCTAATGTGTTAGAATCGATGCATCGATTTGAATATGTTAGAACGATTATAATCTAAATTAATCGGAATAAATAAAAATGTGTATTGTTTTTATTGACATATAGTCCATTCATGCTGAGTGATCAGTTCCCCCAGCCACATTTGTGTATTCAAATCTTTTGGGGGAATTAACTGATAGAACATTTATTGAAAATGTATCAAATGTATCGAATCGAATGGAATCGTGGTCAAATGAAGAGATTTCATGATGCATTGAATCGTTGCCTGAATAATCGTAATAAAAATGTATCATTATGAGGTCGCATTGTTACACCCCTAATTCCTATGCTCGAAAGTGTTGGCCTTTCAACCACTCAGTAAACAGCGCCCTCTGGTGCTGAATGGGTTAAAGGAACATGCCAACTTTTTGGGAAATTTGTTTATTTGCCATCTACCCTGGAGTTAGACGAGCAGATGCATACCATTTTCTTCCCTGTGCATGCATTAGGCTTAGGGAACAGCCGCACCGTTAGCCTATCTTAGGTCGCTTTCACACAGGGGCTGTTTGGTCCGGACTATCGGACCAGAATTCGATAGTCCGGTTTTTCGGGTTCGTGTGAATGCCCGTCGAACTCGGTCCGCGGACCAAACACACAAACTCTGGTCCGACCAAAAACATAGGTCTCGGTTCGCTTCATCTGACCAAACGCGGACCAAATATAGGAAGTGCTTATTATTACCACTGCTCGCAGCATTCACTGCAAAACAAGCACACTGCATCTATCTATCTCTCTATCTCTCTATCTATCTCTCTATCTCTATCTCTCTATCTATCTATCTATCTATCTATCTACAAAACAAGCACGCCTACACATATGGGCAGAAGACAGCTACTTGTGGGCACTCATAAAAACAACGTGGTGTACAAGTTGTTCAGCGAGAGGATGGTGGTAATGAGCTTCAATAGAACAATGGATCAATGCCACGTCAAAACTCGCCTCCGCTGATCTGGAGGGCTCGCAGTCCACACACAGACACACACACACGGGCTCGCAGCCACACACACATTTCCACTGTCCAATAGACGAGCGCCCTTTTCGACCGCGTGACATTGTTCACAAACTTCGGTGCGCCTGACAGATTGCTATGTGAACGCAGGCGAACCAAATGAAGAATGCAACAATGTTGCAACTTCACCACCAGAACCGCACAGAGTCCACCAAAACTATATGTGAAAGCGACCTTAGCGTCATTCACTGGAAGTAGGTGTGCCAGTGTAGCCTAGTTCCCAACGGTCACGAAATACACGTCAAATACAACTCCACAACGTTCCTGTAAACATGTTGTGACCTTTGTATTTACCACGTGGAGAAAATAAATAAATAAAGATTTAGACATTTTAGTTTTCTAAGCAGATATACTCGGAACTACTTTTTGCCGAACCACTGCTGCCTGGGCGCAGTGATTTCATCACCTCAAAAGCCCTGTTTTTAAAAAAAAAATCCATATTATGGATAGGAAGCGAGAGCATATCACCAGGGTTATCAAGTGGGTAGCTCCCTTCACTGGTGTTTTGTCAAGTTAGGCCCACGAC
>NC_140172.1:78930347-78982847 GCF_963971535.1 Notolepis coatsorum | reverse complement strand
CAGGCAGCATGCGGAGTTGATGTTTTCGGGCCCACTCAAGAAGAAAGGAGAGGACGAGAAATGTAGCTACCTGCTATTGTGGAGCGGAGAAAGAGGGAGAGACATTCACAACACATGGACTCTCAGTGCAGATGAAGCAAAGGTATTGAAGAGCTACTATGACAATTTCGAAGCATACGTACTTCCAAGGAGGAACACAATCTTCGCCAGGTACAAATTCCATGAGAAAACCCAGCAACCGAGCGAGTCATTCGAACAATTTGTCACTGCATTGAAACTACTGGTGAAAGACCTGTGCATATGTGAACAATGATGAGATGGTTAGAGACCGCATAGTGTTTGGCATACACTCAGCAAAAGTAAGAGAGAAACTATTAAACGTAGGATCAGACTTGTCGTTAGACAACGCGATAGATATAGCTAGAGCCCACGAGCTAGCACAATCACAGATAAAGAGCTTTACTGGCGCCACGTGCAGCGCGCAGGAGCAGCTCGTGCACGAGGTGCACAGACATGAACAGAAGCATAGCGCTCAGAGATATCGCCCCAGAGCAGAGTGGACAGAGAGAGCGAACAGAGCGAGCGACACAGACACACGTAAGAACTGTGGATACTGTGGGGGTAGAGCTCACAAGGAAGGGGATAATTGTGTAGCTAGGGGAAAACAGTGCACAAAGTGTGGAAAATGGAACCACTTTGCCAAAGTCTGCAGGGCCGGTAGCTTCCAGAAAAAGTCAGTACACGAGATTAGCATGCGCTCTGAGTCAGGAGAAGAGTCAGACGAACTGTATGTAGACACCGTGACAGACAGACGGTTTGATGCAACAGAACAAGCGTTCGCAGACATACAAGTAGGAAAACAGGGGACAGAGCTTAAATTTAAGTTAGACACAGGTGCACAAGTAAATGTAATTCCTTTGAGAGAGTATCACAGTTTACAAGATAAACGCAAAATACAGCCTACCTCACGCAGACTGACAGGATATGGTGGAGAGAAGCTAGTGGTAAAGGGCACATGCACGTTAAAGTGTAAATACAAAGAGCGTGGCATGTTGTTAGACTTTTACATAGTAGACACTCAGGCACCCCCAGTTCTAGGTTTACAGGCATGTCTGAATATGGACCTCATTAAACTAGTATTGTCAGTGAATGCACACACAGATAAACAGTCCATCATGGAAGAATACCACGACGTGTTTAAAGGGATAGGAGAGTGTCACATCCATATAGACCCAGACGCCAAGCCAGTAGTCTGCCCACTGAGAAGGACACCGATTGCCCTGCGTGGCCGACTAAAGAAGGAGCTACAGAGTATGGAAGACACACAGATCATCGCTAGAATCATCGAACCAACGGAGTGGGTCAGTGCACTGGTCATTGTGGAGAAACCACGCACAGGCAAGCTCAGACTATGTTTGGATCCTAAGGAGCTAAACAAGGCTATCAAGCGCCCGCACTACCCTCTGCCGACACTAGAGGACATCACACCCAGACTAACAGGCGCACGCTATTTCAGCGTACTGGATGCAAGGTCGGGATACTGGTCCATCAAGCTCTCCACAGAATCATCGAAGCTGACGACGTTCAACACACCGTTTGGACGGTACAGATTCCTACGATTACCATTTGGGCTTGCTTCTGCCCAAGACGAGTTCCAACGAAAAATCGACGAGACATACGAGGGACTGAACGGAGTAGCAGCTATAGTAGACGACATCCTTGTATATGGCGCGACCAGAGAGGAACACGATAAGAACCTACATGCAATGATGGCGAGATCACGGGAGAGAGGCGTTCGGCTCAACGCAGACAAGTGCACCATCGGAGCCACCGAAGTGAGCTACTTCGGGCACATCCTTTCAGCCGACGGCATGAAGCCTGACCCAGGCAAGATAGCTGCCATCAAGGAGATGGAGGCGCCAAAGAGCCGTGCAGAACTGGAAACCGTGCTAGGTATGGTCAACTATCTGGCGAAATTCGCCCCGAGCCTCTCCGAGATCAACGCACCCATGAGACAGCTGCTTAAACAATCGAATGAATTCCTGTGGGACGCGCAGCACGACGCTGCATTCCAAAAGATGAAAGACATACTTACCAGTGAACCTGGGCCAGTCCTCATCTACTTTGACCCAGATAAGGAGCTCAGCTTACAAGTGGACGCATCAAAGTATGGTCTGGGTGCTGTGCTGATGCAGGAAGGGAGGCCCATTAGCTACGCATCCAGATCACTCACGGACAGCGAGGTCAACTACGCACAAATCGAAAAGGAGATGTACGCAGTCCTTTATGGATTCAAACGTTTCCACCAATATGCCTACGGTCGCCATGTTATGGTGCAATCTGACCACAAGCCCCTGGAGTCGATCATGAAGAAGCCGATCGCCGCAGCCCCACCGCGGTTACAGAGGATGATACTGCAACTACACAAGTACAACTTCACGATCGTGCACCGCCCTGGGAAAGACATCCCAGTAGCCGACACGCTGTCCAGGAAATCACTCACCTCTCACGACGACGGTCTCAGTGAAGGGATGGACCTTCAGGTACACATGGTGTACAACAGCTTACCTGTACACGACGACAGGCTACAGGAGATCAGAGAAACGACAGACAATGACACACAGCTAAAGCTGCTCAGCCAGGCTATCCTGGAGGGATGGCCTGAGGAAAGAAAACAATGCCCCCAGAACATTACCGAATACTGGAATCACAGAGATGAACTATCCAAGACAAATGGAATAATTTTCAAGGGGGAGAAAATAGTCATCCCTACCAGCCTCAGAGGAGATATGCTGATCAAGATCCATGCAGGCCACATGGGAATGGAAAAATGCAAACTAAGAGCACGAGACATCATGTTCTGGCCTGGAATGGGTAGACATATAGAGCAAGTCGTGGAGAAGTGCTCAATATGCCAAGAGCGCCGCCCATCAAACACCAAGGAGCCCATGATGCCTCATCGTATCCCAGACCGCCCCTGGCAGGTTGTAGGGACAGATCTCTTTAACTGGAACAACCAGGACTATGTTGTGACCGTCGACTACTACAGCAGATTCTTCGAACTAGACAGACTTCACAGCACGACATCGGCAGCTGTTATCCACAAGCTAAAGGCAGCCTGTGCCAGGCATGGCGTCCCAGAGACCATAGTCTCGGACAACGGACCACAATACAAGTCTAAAGAGTTCGAGGCATTCGCCAAGTCGTGGGAGTTCACACATGTCACGTCAAGCCCACACTATCCGCAAAGCAACGGACTAGCGGAGAGAACCGTGAAGACGGCAAAATCACTCATGGACAAGGCTAAGGCAGACGGAAGAGACCCGTACCTAAGCCTCCTGGAGTATCGTAATACCCCAGTCGACAACTTCAAATCGCCGGCACAACTGTTGATGAGCCGCAGGCTACGCTCAACCCTCCCGAGCACCAACCAACAGCTGCGGCCAGGGGTAGTAAGCCAAAAAGATGGACATAACAAGCGAGTGCAAAGACAACAGCACCAGAAGAAATACTATGACAGGTCAGCTAGACCGCTGCCCCCACTACATTGTGGTGAATCTGTCAGGCTACAAGAATTGGATGCTGGAGGCCAGCAGTAGTCATACAACCAGCTGACACTGCGCGGTCATACCACGTTCGCACCCAAGATGGACGCGAATACCGCCGCAACCGCAGGCACCTGAAGGACACGAAAGAGGAACACTTCCAGGACAGCGACGGTATGCCAAGTCCAGAGAGCGTCGATCAACCGCCGGAGACCAACGACCCTGAACTGCCAGAGGACTCAGAAGAGAACTCAGCTTCATACTACACCAGATCCGGCCGAGCAGTGAAGCCTCGGGACATTTTAGACCTATAAATGTACAGGGTGCAGGCGGATCGCTGCCCTATTATAACACCATTTGCCCCATTAAAAAAAAAAAAAAAGGGGGTGGTGAAATGTAACAAATATTAATGTATGCTGAAATGATGACTTACTATATGTGTTGAATCTATGACCTACTTACCTTGCTTAATTGTCGATATATTCCCATTTTGTTAGCAAGCTACTTCTACAAATAAGAACTGCATATGGTAAGAGTGTTGAGACACGACCAAATAAGCCATGAATACATACCTTATTCACAGCTGAAGTATTCAAATATTAAACCAGACTATCCAGAATAAGAGGGCACACAATACGAACTGTAATACCTTGGTACATGAATCTTTATGTTTAACATATTAATCCTACCTGTTTACATTGCCTGGTATTGACACAGGTAACGCACTTGTTATTGTTTACAAAGAAACTCTTACAGAGTATTGCACAACCATTCCTAATTTCAATTTTGTTCATAGCTTATTAAGCTTTCTCTAAAAGAAGGAGGATGTAATATTCATGCTTTGAATATATCTTTACTATATTATTCATGCTGTGAATATATAATTTACGACAGGCGCGCCAGGCGCACCTTGCTTATGTATACCTGACCAGGGGTCCTCACAGGCAGTTGGCTGCCAGCCGTGAATGGAGTTACACTCATGCTGAACGATGCTTACCTTTGAATAAACATATAAACGCTATCTCCTCGTCCTGAAGATTATTCTATTTAATCGAATACGACAATGATGATGATGGTTAGCAGCTAGCTAGCCTCTCCTGATGATGATGATGATGGTTAGCAGCTAGCTAGCCTGCCCTGATGATGATTATGGTTAGCAGCTAGCTAGTCTGTCCTGATGATGATGATGATGATGATGAGGATGATGGCTAGCAGCTAGCTAGCCTGTCCTGATGATGATGATGATGATGATGATGATGATGATTAGCAGCTAGCTAGTCTGTCCTGATGATGATGATGGTTAGCAGTAGGGCTGCAACGATTAGTCGACATAATCGACGACGTCGATCATAAAAACTCGTTGACGCAGAATTTTTGCCTCGATTAGTCATAAAAAAATATATATATATTTTTTTTTAATTTAATTAAATTTTTGCACTACCTATCTTTGTGAAAGTGGCTTCTCAGCTCTGGTCCAGCTGAAGACAAAGCAGAGGAACAGATTGGACAGTGAGCATGACCTCAGAGTTGCATCACCCCAGACTTTGAGACTCTTGTCAGGAGCAACATCCCCAGTTATCCCATTAGTTCCCTGGGATGTTAAGCTAAGAAGTCTGCTATATATATATATATTTTTTTTTTGATCAAATTTTTATTATTATTCACATGAAACAAGACAACACATTAACCACAATCACAGTACATAGAACTTCACAAGAAAATAACAAAAACAATAATAATAATACAGACTAACAATTATACAGACAAGAGAAAAGAAAACAGAGTTCAACCTTCTAAATTTTAATTCCAAGGGGTACTATCTAATAAATGGTCTTTCCCAGTGTTCAGCCCCGATTCCCGGCCGTGTGACCCTATATTAATAAAACGTACATCTCCAATCCACCACAAGGACCATTTTTTGAGAACACGACCCGAAAACAGAGCAATGAACCTTCATGAAAAAACAAAAACCTGTAGAGGTGTTCCATAGACTCTCAGAGACCGTGTAAAAGTGGCCAAACAGTGAAGAAATAGTTAAATAGCTGCCCCCCCATAATATCCCCAGCTAAACTCAAGATGACAAGACAAAAGACAAGACAGACAAAACATTTCCTCCTCCCCCTCCCAAGAGACCGCCGGACTCACCCGAACACGCACCTCAACCCCGCTCAGCCGCACACTGCGGTCTTTACCTTCTCAGCTGCTGCGAACCATAGGTCAATTCCTGCCTGCCCCACCCCAATCACCCGGGCTGTGGATATCTCAAGATAAATCACATCCAATAGAGTTAGGGACCAGTTAATCATTGTAAGCTTCTCAGGCTCCTTCCATCTCATTGCTATTAGCTTCTTCGCTGCTGTGACACCCGCTAGGACAACCCTTTTCAGTTGTACGGACGCGGGTAGTGTCGTTATATCGTTCAGGAGTAGCGTAACAGCTGTGAATGGGATAGTTAAGCCACACAGATCTGAAAGTTTGTCCGTTATTGACCTCCAGAAGCGGGCCACTGGTGGGCAATCCCAATACATATGCATATAAGTGCCAGTGGCCTTTTGAGAGCACAAAGTGCACCGAGAGTCGGTTATCAGTCCCATAGCATATAGCTTCCTAGGTGTAAGATAGGTCCTATGAATATAATTAAAATTAATTTGCTGGTGATTGGGGTTGCGGGAAGATAATGCCACATTTGCCCAAACATCATCCCAGTCAAACTCGGGGTCCAACTCCGGGATATCCACACGCCAGATTGTATCCAATGATAAATTTTTATACGTGGATTGAATTAAGAGCGTATAAAAGTCGGAGACAAACCCTCTGGATGTCGTCCTGTCCACTATGAGCCTGAGGAAGGGGTGTGGGTGCAAGGCCTGAGCCCACGGTACGCCATGCACCCTCAGTGCTGACCTTAGTTGAAGGTAAAGAAAGAAGGACTCGCCGGGAAGATCATAAAATTCTCTTAAGTCCTGAAACGCACGGAGGCCGTTCTTATCATAAATATCCTCCAGAGTATGCACTCCCCTCCTTTGCCATTGAGGAATATTAACCGGCTTGTGTCCAACAAGTAATAGCTGGCTATAAAAAATTGGAGAGTCCAGGTGCCAAGGGCATTTAACCCCACACGACCTCTGTACATTACGCCACGTTTGGATCACGTGAGTTATGATCGGTCCATACCTCAGCCGGCATTTCGAAATAGAGACAGTGGAGTACACTACATCCTGCAATCTTAGCGGAGATACCGCCGCCGCTTCTAGGGAGCGCCACGATACAGCCTCTACAGGGTCTAGCCAGCACATCAGAGGTCTCAGTGAAAAGGACCAGAAATAAAGTTTAAAATCAGGGATTGCGAGGCCCCCATCTTGTTTTCTACGTTGAGTAGTAGCCCTTTTGATTCTCGGGCGTTTGTTATTCCAGATAAACTTAGATACCATCGATTGTACCTTGCGCCAGTGGTCTATTGGAGGGGGCAGGGGGAGCATTGAGCTAATAAAATTTATCCTAGGCAGGATGTTCATTTTGATTATGGAAGCCCGGGCTTGTAAGGAGTTAGGAAGGGACGACCACCTGTCTAGATCCTGGCGTATTTTATCATAAGTACCCGTGAAGTTGTACTTAGTAGTTTGGTTCAGCGTGGGGAATATCTCTATGCCCAAGTATTTAAAATGTTCTACTATGGGGATATCAGCTGGTAGTCGTACCGCCTTGGCCAGTTCATTAAGAGGTAGGCAGGCTGATTTGTTCCAGTTAATCTTAAAACCTGACAATTTACCAAAGTCGTCGATTATCCTCAATAATTTTGTGGCCGACCGGGAGGGGTCGTCCATGAAAATCAGCAGGTCATCCGCATAGAGAGCAATTTTGTGTGGAGTATTGTTGACCATTATGGGGACGATGTCCTCCGATTGCCTAATAAATTGGGCCAAAGGTTCGAGGGAAAGCGCGAACAGTCCCGGGCTCAGAGGGCAACCCTGTCTAGAAGATCAGTATCATCGCAGATGGCGAGGCATACAGGACTTTAATCATATGAATAAAACTCTTTCCAAGACCCATGACCTCAAGTACCTTCCACAGGTATGACCACTCAAGTCTGTCAAACGCCTTCATGGCATCCAAAGACAGAACTGTGGATGGAGTTGTATTGTCTTTACTGTTATCGATTACATGCAACAGCCTCCTAAGATTATCTGCAGCCAGACGCCCCGGGATAAAACCAGTTTGATCGCAGTGTACCAATACAGACATAAATCTCTGCAGGCGACGGGCCAGCACCTTGGCAAACACCTTTAAATCGGCCCCGAGAAGACTCAAGGGTCTATAGCTACCACAATCATTGGGATCTTTGTGCTATATATTTTTTTTTAGTTATTTAAACACTTCCACTTTAATTTGTATTATTTAATTTATTTATCTTGTTATGAGTGATTGTTGTATTGTTCAAATACATTTTGATTTAAAGTTGCTTAAGATCCAAATTCAAATGTTTCATGAGTCATTATTTTTATTTGCTATGGGATCATCATGTTAAGTTAACTGTTAAGGCAGAGGGACTGGACAACAGGGTGACATTCACAGGTGTGCAGACTTGAGCATGTGAGGTAAAAAATGCATTGGAGAAGGAGCCATGCCCACAGGAAGCAGAGATTGAGGGTGTGACAAAAATAATCGTTAGATTAGTCGACTAATCGAATGACAAAAATAATCGTTAGATTAGTCGACTAATCGAAAAAATGATCAACAGATTAGTCGATTACCAAAATAATCGTTAGTTGCAGCCCTAGTTAGCAGCTAGCTAGTCTGTCCTGATGATGATTATGGTTAGCAGCTAGCTAGCCTGTCCTGATGATGATGGTTAGCATCTAGCTAGCCTGTCCTGATGATGGTTAGCAGCTAGCTAGTCTGTCCTGATGATGATGGTTAGCAGCTAGCTAGCCTGTCCTGATGATGATGATGGTTATCAGCTAGCTACCCTGTCCTGGTGATGATGATGGTTAGCAGTAGGGATGCCCCGATCAATTGGCCAGCAATCGGTATCGGCCGATATTCAGTATAAATATGAGATTGGTGAATTCCGATAATGCTTTATTTTAGCCGATTGCGAATAAATCGATGACGCATGCGAAAAACATGATCCAATTCTCAGCGGAGCTCTTGCTCACTGTCTTCTCTCGGGCACACGCAGTGTGCGCCTTGCCCCTCCCCCTTCCCCTCACAGGCCGTGTAACTGAGGGCTACAATTCCCTGACTGTATTATATAAGTATGGTATCATTAAACCACTACTGTCTTATGTACATTACTACTGGCCATACAGTACACAGGTATATTAGATGAACACTTCCCACAATGACACGGTTCCACACAAAACTGGGTTTAAGAATATTTATTAGCAGCAATGATAGTATATATAACAATACTTTACGTAGGGTGCGCTTATAAGGCAAAAGAATGTGCGTCAGCAAATCAATAACGTATGTCCATTCTCATATTACGCAGGAGATAATGAATACAACCTGAATCTTAGGAATTATATCTATGGTACTCTAGTAAGGCAGCGGGAGATACTGGTAGGGTCCCTCCGGTTGTAGGCCAGCAAGGGGAGAGGATTTGTCGGTAGTAGAGTCTGGGTCAACGATGAATAGAGAGACTCCAAGTACAGGAGACGGTGCAATAATCTCTTGATCCGCAGACTAATAACAGCTGTTCTCCGTGGCATGCAGCTCCGCATGGAAGAAAGCTAGCCAGCCTCAGGCTTCTGAGAGGCGGGCTCGACGTTGCTCCTCACAGGGTAAATCCCACACAATTGTGGGTGTAGGCGATTCTCCGCTCCATCAATTACAGGACCAAAGCAAATATAATCCAGCCGAAAAGGGCTATGTAGTCGTCGGGTAGATTATCCAGTGTACATGTCCACACGGTCCTCGTCTAGGGCTCCTCGGGTGAAAGCGCCAGGGTAAGCAGCCCAGCCTGAATAAGCACACTAGCTGGTACGAGGAAACGTTGGTGATGCTGGTCACTGTAGAACGGTAGCCGCACGATACACTATACATAAATAGACTATTACTGAATTAATAGAATAGGTCGAACTCGACAGTACAGCGTTAAACTCTGATACTTCAGTTATTAATTCGCACGCGGTCTCAATGCTCTATTTGGGGCCAAACAGGCCATACTTCACCGCACGTTGTATCGTGGGTGAGGCTTCAACTTATTGGGTAACTTAACTTCTGTATTCACCTGCGCCGTATTTATACGTTAGGTGAACAAACTAGTACCAGCCCTATTCCTGTCTCGTATCCTTGCGCAGAGCCGTTCATGTCCAGGCAAGTCTTTGGCGGTGACTTTGAACCAGACCTTGGGGGTATGGCAATGGCGCCTAAGGGACCGCTGTCCAATAGGAGAACGAAATATTATGGTCTGTACTAGGTTAAAGGGATATTCCGTGTATATGTACAAGGAATACACAGGGGATATCAAACGATATACAAATATTATGCAATATATATCAATTAATAAATATATATATTCGGTTTAATCTGATCCTTCGTAACAGACCGCCTTGTCAACAAACCCTCTGGCAAGAGTCGAGTGCAGCTCCTCTTTCAACATAACTGAAACAAAATGGCCCAGTAAACTATTCACTTTAGTTTAGTGTAACCATATTTTGATTTCCAAAAAAGAGGACATGCTGGCCCCAGCCTCGAGATACTTTGCACAATCGAAGCGGGCCGGGCATGGCCACCTTCATTTCACTGTCTTGTTATGTGATGAATAAACCTCTTGAATCTTGAATTTCTACTCAAAGTTTACTCAAAGATGCCTTATTGTTTTAACCTCTTCAATGTTTCCCCGCTAACGGGACCCCCCGCCCCCCCTGAGAAAGTTATTAAAAAAAATAAAAATTATATAAAGTATTTTTTTTAATACTTTTTTTCTTATTAAAGTTTGCTTTAATCACAGTAACGTTGGCGAGCTAGCTAAATTATACATAAATCGGTTTTCATATAAATCAATCAATTCACTAAGACTTTAAAATGGTGGTGCGGCACGGTCTACGGAGATGCAGAAAAAACCTACCAAATCCATTCCGAGAAAATCCTGTGGGAAACACTGTCCCTGTATTGTAAATAGTTCATATGTGTGTTGTCACCAGGCCATGTGAGCGGATCGGCGCGGGCGTGAAATCCGCTCTTCCGGTTTGAGAACAACATGTAGCGGACACGTTTGGTCAACGCTCCGCTCCCGTTAAGTCAATTTCGCTTCAAAACCTAATTTGCACAATACTAATGTGTTTAAACCTCATCGTATATATTAAATAAGACCTTCTACTAACTATATCAACAGAAAGAAAGATTCAATATGGGACCAAAGGAAAAGAAAGAGACTGGAAAGAGACACGGAGCAGACAGTACAACGGACCAGGCTGTGACTCGCTCAGCGAGGGATATACAGCAGCGACCAATACAACGGCACCGGTGTTGACTTGCCCCGTTGGGGAGACAGCAGCTGAGAACATAACGGCCCCGATGACGGCTTGCCCCGGGAGGGAGACATCAGACGACAATATAACGGCACCGGCGGGGACGAGCTTCGTGAAAGGGAAAGCAGTGGAAATTGAAAAGAAAATATCCGACAATATCGCCGCGGCTCCCAATGCTCCTACAACCTCAACTGACACAGGCATGGAGAATACACCACCCGATTTCAAGTCTCTGACTAACCTGATAAAGGATCGGATGGATAAAGCGGACGCTAATTTTGTCAAGGCAGACGCCAAGGCTGATGCTTTCAAATTACACATCGACGCCTTCAAATTACACATCGACGCTAAACTCGAAGAGGTTATAACAGCGGCCGCAAATCAAACCGAGCGTATTACTGCAGTGGAAAACACGATGATCGAAATCACATTGAAAGTCGAGGAGAACAAGAAGGAATTTCACGATGGATTCATGGAGCTAACGGAGGAGATACAACAGGTGAACAAAGTGCTTTCGAAGAAAATACAAGACGACGAAGAGATAGCAATGGAGAGGCTGCTCGAGACAGATATAGATATAATATCCGTATTGTGGGATTGGATGAATCAGTCAAATGCACAGACGACACATTTCCAGCAGTGTTAGCTGATATTCTAGGTAAAGATATCCTCCCCACAGTGCCGTTAGTTGACCATTGTAATAGAATCGGTACACGGGACCCCAACGGCAACAAGACTAGGGTTATCATTGCAACTTTGCGAAAAACAGAAATAAGAGACACGATCATCAGAGAGGCACGCAGTCGATGGGGGAGACTGAAATATAATGACAAACCAGTGTCATTCTACGAGGATTTATGCAGCGAGGCTATATCCCGGCGTGCCCCTTACAAAGAGGTGCTGCAGAAACTCTTCAGGGTGAAATTCAAACCCAGCCTTCGCTACCCAGCGTCCCTCTCCATCGTGGGGCAAGATGGAAAAAGATTCGGGTTACGCTCGCCTAAAGACGCCGAAGAATACATGAAGCAACATGAGACCGGTCCCCAGGGGCTGGACGCATCATAGGCCCGTCTCAGAAGACAAGCTTATTCATCTCTTCTTCTTATTTTTTATTATTATCTTTATTAGAATGACTTTGCCACGGCTCAACTACAAAAGCGACAGCAAATAAGCCTGTAGGCAACATTGAGGTACAACGAGTTTAATACGGAACGATAGGCACTATATTTATAGATTTCTGGTTTTAGTGCAGGCAATAATCTAACGCTGACATTGGAAACACTCTGGAACATTCTGGATTCTCTTTCCGACCGTTCAGGGTCAAACTGGAATATACTGGAAAACACTAGAAGGACATAACTCTTGGACAGGAAAAATATTCTGGAACATAACATCAGTGTTTACAAATATACAAGGGTATTCTACAACTTTCTAGAATACACTGTACTCCTACAATGAAGGCATGTGAACAATAACATCCGGTATGTATATGCAAATGAACCAGATATGGAAGTTCAATAAACCCTTATAACGGTTTAACGCCCACACATGTCGGGGGACGAACTGCATACAAGATTTTAAAAACCTCATCCTCATCTAAAGGTATAAGTCTGACAAAGTTATTTTAATATTTTAAGCAATTGCTCCACCGCTTTAGGGGTTTGCATAATTTAGTTAAAAAAAATTAAAAAAAAATTCTCTTTTGTTGTTGATTTTTATTTTATTTTTTATTTTATCTTTTTTTTTTTCTCACCTTTCTTTTTTCTGAAGGTTCCAACATATACATGTTAGTAGAAGGTTCAAATAAATATACCAATGGAGGTATATTCTTCATTTCTCACACTATTTTTATTACATTAATGGGAAGGCGCTAGACCATGAGTGACATTCTATTAAATTAGAATGAAAGTTTTATATCCTATGGCAATTAGCATAGGAAAGTTAAGGTTAAAAGGCTCATTTTGGGCAATCCGGTGGTTTAAGGGAGGGAGTTATACGCAAAGGTTGTGTCTATGGAACACAGTCCTGTACGACTCTCTGAGGGCGGGGGATTTAGGGGATTATTTGTGTATGTTTTTAAGCTCGGCTCTCAACGGGACGTCAATAGTTGGATGTATATCCATTGTAGATTCGCACTCCAGAAGCATTACTAACAACTACACAACAACATGTATAGATTATGGTTAGTTTGAATATAATGATATGGAATACTGGGGGAATAAATAAGCAACATAAACGCAGAAGCGTGCTCACACTGATGAAAAACAAACAGGTTGACGTGGCCCTGCTAAGCGAAACGCACATTTTAGAGGAAGACAAAGCCACGTTAGCGGACAACATATACCATAACATTAGTCACTCTTCATTTGGAATGAGAACCCGTGGAGTTGCTATAGTCGTGAAACGGAAGTTGAATATTGAATTGAAGGGAGTATGGTCTGATGCAGATGGTCGGATAACCATAGCTAAGATTGTACACAGGAATAGGAAAATAGCGTTGGTAGCGGTATATGCCCCAAATTTGTACGAAGCTAATTTCTACACTACACTTACCAGAACAATGTTAGACCTTCCTGAATACTCATTTATAATTGGTGCAGATTTTAATGCCATTTGGGATCCTGGGATGGATAAATCTTATCCCACCTTTTCCAACGAACAGAAAAAATCATCTAATGCATTAAAGGATTGGTCGAAGAATACAGGTGTAAATGATCTATGGCGATTACTCAACCCCACGACTCGGAAGTACTCCTGTCGATCTGCAAGACATAACACACTTTCCAGAATAGATTATGTTTTTGCATCCCCGAGACTATTTGATAACTATGACGTGGAAATGGTACCCAATGCACTATCAGATCACTGTTATTTACTCCTAAAAGGATCATTTGGTATACTGTCATCCCGAGCCCCAAGGTGGCGATTTAACTCGAGACTGCTGAATAACAAGGAATTCATTACACAACTCAAAGAAGCTCTTTCTGTATTCCTACTGGAGAATGCGGAATCAGTGCAGGACCCCAGAATATTATGGATGTCGGTAAAGGGATTGATCAAGGAGTTTACCGGGTGTTTTTCCTCAAATACGCAAGAATCGTTGCTCAAAACTGGCAGAGCTGGAAACGCTTTACTCTACGTTAATTTCCTCCTTACAATACAACTACTCGGATCGACTGGAAACTCAAATTAATGTGCTAAAAAAAGAGATTAACGCCATTTATAAACAACAATCTGAAGTACAAATACGTAGCCCAAGACAACAGCACTACTCTCAGGGTTCTAAACCAAGTCACCTACTAGCTATGCGATTAAGAGTCAACGCAAAATTTGCAGATATAAATTCCATTAAAGCACAACAAGGACTTGTTACAGACCCTAAAAAAATCAACGAGACATTCAAAGAGTTCTACTCCAACTTGTATAAATCAGAAACGACCTTCGATCAAAACAAAATGGACACATATCTTAATCAAATTAACCTCTCCAAACTATCGGAGGATGACGCTAAACAGTTAGAGACACCCATCACACTAGATGAACTTAGGGAGGCCATATCTGAAATGCAAAGTGGTAGGGCTCCTGGAAGAGACGGTATCCCACCAGAAATGTACCTCTCATGTTGGGACGTAATTGGACCCCTATTACTTAATATGATTTTATACTCAATCAAAGAGGGGAACTTCCATAAGAACGACAATATTGCACTCATAACAGTCCTCCTTAAAAAAGACAAGGACCCCACCGATTGTGGTAGTTACAGACCCTTAAGCCTCCTCGGAACCGATATCGAGCTGTATTCTAAGGTATTAGCCATCAGACTCCAAAAGCATATGACGTCTTTAGTTCATCCGGACCAGACTGGCTTCATAAGAGGCCGCTTGATCACGGATAATATAAAACGATTACTACACGTACTAGATGCCAGCAAGGATGACACTACACCTAAGGCGATGCTGTCCCTGCATGCGATGAAAGCTTTTGATAGGTTGGAATGGTCTTATCTATGGGCAGTATTAGAAAGGATGGGGTTAGGAAAAGGATTCATTGATATGATTAAAGTATTATACAAAGACCCATCAGCCATGATTACAACAGGTATAATCACCTCCGGAATCTTTCCGGTATCACGCTCTTCTAGACAGGGTTGCCCTCTTAGTCCCAGACTATTCGATTTATCATTAGAGCCTTTAGCACAATACATACTGTAAGACAATCCCAATTCATAGAACCAATCGCAATCAAGGGCACACAACATAAAATTTGTTTATATGCGGACAACGTAATACTGTTCATGCAAAACCCTAACACTGCAATGCCTCATCTTCTCAAGTTGATTGATGAATTTGGCAGTCTATCGGGATTTAGGATAAATTGGCCAAAGTCGGCTCTCCTTCCACTTAATGCACCTGTAAAAAAATATACTCCCTCGAGAAGAAATGCCAATGGTTAAACACTTTAGATGTTTTGGAGTTGAAGTATTCCCTACTATAAGCCAAACTGTGAAGTACAATTACATAAAAATCCAAAATAAGATCAAATACGACTTTGAAAGTTGGTCAAAACTTAAAAACTCAGTTCAGGCACGGGTATCAATAGTTAAGATGGATGTCCTACCTAGAATCAACTTCATTAGCTCAGTGCTACCGTTACCCCCTCCAGATGGTTACTGGGAAGAACTACACTCTACCGCATACAAATTTATTTGGAATAACAAACCACCACGTATAAAAAGATCCACCGCACAGAGAAACAAAGCCGATGGAGGTATGGCATTTCCAGATTTTTACCACTATTTTAAGGCATACACTTTAAGACCACTGACAACCTGGTTTGATTCCCAAGCATCAGTATCCTGGAGAAATTTTGAAGTAAATATAGTAGCTCCACAGAGACTGCAGGACATAGTATACACCAAATGATCAATTAAGCAATGCGAATTGAAATTTGGCCCCATTATCCGATCCGGATATGGCGTGAAACACACAAAAAAATATTCTAACCCACATAAATGGCATAGTCATACTCTCATATTCAATAACAATGCACTTCTGATTGGAAAACGACCTATAAGATACCCTAAATGGGAAAAGCAGGGCATACACACATTAGGAGATGTTTTCAACAAATGGGGTTTCTGTAGACATGAAGAAATACATAAAAAATGTAATCTCACCAGATCCACATATTATTTTTACGCACAGTTATTGGTATGTTTGAAGGCTCATGGAGTCCCATTAAGGATACCAATTGAACACCACAGATACCACAAATTCTTCTATGAAAGAGAGACATCGAGAGGTTTTGTATCAGATTTTTATCATCAATTACTAACGTCCTTGTATGAAACCCTCCCCCTAGACTCAGTCTGGAGGAGGGATATACCAGACCTGGAAATAAATTTTGATTGGCAAGATGCCTGGGCAAACGTTCGACTTGCGTCACGTAACCCGGACCATCAACAAATAAATCTTAACTTTATTCATAGGACATACCTGACTCCTATAAGATTGAACAGAATGGGACTTAAACAAGACTCCAGATGCACCTTGTCTACAAATGGGGATGAGGGTACATTTATGCACATGTACTGGGACTGCCCACCAGTTAAGATATTCTGGAAAGAAGTGTCCCAGCAATTATCAAATTTTTTAATTCTGGATATACCTGTACACCCCTCTGTATTGCTGTTGAATGATGTTTTTGAGTTTGCAGTCCCTATACAGCTAAAGAGATTAGTTTTATCAGGTATCACAGCGGCTAAAAAGCTGATAGCATCACGATGGTTTCAACCGGAAAAAATGTGTAGGAAGGTTTGGATTCTTACATATCTCGATGTGATTTATCTAGAAATATCTACAGCAAGGATTCTAGGTGTCAGTGAATCCAAAATTGCAATGTGGTTAGAAGTGGTGGAGAGAATAAAAGCTAGCATATGAATTGTAGTGCCTGGAAAGGAGCGAATGATAATGAATGGATTATCCAAGTGGGGGTCCGGGGGGGGGGGGGGAGCGAGCGAGAGCATATGTATGTATGGTATTAGATAGCAAGTATTAGGTATATTTCTTGTATAATACATTTATTCAAATGGTGATTTAAATTGGAGGTGTACTGTTAATTAATGCTTGTATATCTAATTGTATGTTGTTATGTTTATGTGTATGTATAAAAAAATATATATAAAAAAAAAAAAAAAAACGCTCTTCGCTCTAGACGGCTTGTTCCGCTCCGCTAATCGCTCATGTTGACCCCGCCCCCAAGTTGCTCACCGCTCACCTTGAATCGAGCGCTCCCCGCTCCACATCGCTCGGCAGATTTTTTTTTATTTTTTTTTGAGCATGGTTAAATTAACCCCCTGGGCCCCTTAACAATTGTTTGTATTGAGCTGTATTGTAATTGTACCCATTCTGCAATGTTAAATAACGTTGTTTATCCATTCACTAGCTCTACTAAGCGATGATAGCTAGCCTAGCCACAATGCTATGGTCGCGGCCATTCATGTTAGCATGTAAGATAACGACAACAACAATGGCGGCATATACTTTTGTCTAACAGGATGTGAGTGACGGTTCACCCTTCTCATTGGTTGAAAATGGCCTTCATGTTTGTACATCGCCATCTGTTGCTTTGTCATTGTACTACATGTATATTACATCAGTGTTAAACCACTGTGAGCGGCCCTGAGCGGATTGGAGCGGAGGAGAACTCTCGCTCCGGACGTCGCGCCGACCCATTTTAAAACCCACTCCGTCGCTCACGTCAAAAGTTAACCGCCCGCTCCGCTCCCCGCGCCGCTCACATGGCCTGGTTGTCACTACTGTATGTAAAATTGTAAATAAGTAAATGTATGTGTTAATATTTATTTACCTAATTTATGAGAATGCCTGTGTTAGACCTACAGTATAATACTGCCAGCTGCTATAAGAAAACCAAAAACGATCGGTATCGGCAGTGTATCTGCCGATATGGCTCATAGACGATCGGTGATCGGTATCGGTGGCAAAAAACGTGATCGGGGCATCCCTAGATAGCAGCTAGCTAGCCTGTCCTGATGATGATGATGATTAAATGTAATGACATGAAAATGAATGTAATCGAATAGTAATGCAATGTAATAGAATAGTCGCTCAATGATAAAATACAAGCATTCACGAGGAAAGTCGAGCACTGGAGTAGAAATGGGCCAGATTTCCAGAGCTTTATTTATGGAGGAAAATTAACTGAGTGTGAACACAGTGAGGATGTCTATAACAACTCCCCTCCAAGCCCTTCTTGAACGGTATTCTTGAAGTATTTCCCAGAGGAAATCAAGCACGGAATCCAGTGTTTCAGTCCATGCAATCTTATTTATTATTTAAATATTGTATTCAACTTTGCCATGACACTGCCATGTTGCCACTGACGACATCTGGTGTCTTTGTTAGTGGGAAGACTCACATTGCATGATGTTCACCAGTGTATTGTAATCTGGTGTGAGCCGGCAGACGAGAAGTGCCGCGCGTGACGTGGAAACATATTGGTGATTTTGCGCAAGCTCCCACGCGCGCGCCCATATTCCAATCCGCGCAATACTATTGACAGGGGTAGGTCTCGTCATGCAAAACAAGTTCCCAATGCATTGTTCCGTGGGATAATGCCCCCCCTGTGGTGATATTAATTGAGGGGCGGATTTGGGCCCATGGGGACATTAACGTGTGTTGTCGGGCCTTACAAATACATTTGATTTGATTTGCGGTGATGACGAAATGAATCAGAATCGGAATCAGGTCTTTAGGAATTTTCACATAGAAGGAATTTGCTTTGGTCGTTTTCGGTGCGACATAGCGGACAGACATTAACAGACAGATACTACAATAAAGAGGTGGTGTAAAATAAGATGAAATAAGAACTAAGATAGCACAGTATAATATAACTATGAAATCAAATATAGGCAAGGGTTGGACAACTGTAAATTAAGAGGTTGAATAAAATTAAATGGGATATAAACTAAATTAAATATAGCACAATAGAATATAGAATTATAAGTAAAAAATTAAATAGTAGGACATGATAGTGGGGGTCGCGGCTTGAAAACTTTGGGAACCCCTGCTCTAGCTTGCTCTAGCTGGCAAGCAGGCCAAGACTACAATATGCTTAAAAAAAACAGCATTTAAAAGTGAATTGTATCCTTCGAGTGACATCCTTGAAAATAAAAAATAGTGCTTGGAAAAGTACTATTTTTTTTCATTTTGCAATGTCTGTGGGAACCCTGACAAATGTGTCTTCAGAACTCAGTTTACACCCAGAACCACATACATGACTTCATCTAATTACAGCCTAGACAAGTGAACCTCCGCTAACTGAAATAACTTGGTGTGTGTGTGTGGTGTGTGTGTGTGTGTGTTCAGATGGAGGTAATTTCAAGCAGATAAAGTAGCTTCCTACGTGCTGAAAGGGGAGCTATTTTCGGTGCAGCTTGTTGAGTGAAGAGGAAGTGAGTAGATGGTCACCAGCTGAGCCTATCTTATAGTCGGTCAGTAGCGGTCTTATTAGTGGTGGTGAACGGCTGATTGTTGTTTTTAGACATAGTTAACATGTTAATATTAATGTGTCGTGGGAAATACATTTGAAATCTTTATTTTTTAATTTTTTTTATAAAGATTTCAAATGTATTTCCCACGACACATCAGCAATCAATACATTGTGATGGTCTGTTTGATATTGTGATAAGTGGTAACAACAAACACTTGGTATGGTTTCCATCCCATTGAGCTGCTTTCCAAGAGGTAGTGGGACTAGAGGTAGTGGGACTAGTTGGTTTAGAGGTAGTGGGACTACATTAGTTAGTTTAGAGGTAGTGGGACTAGTTGGTTTAGAGGTAGTGTGACTAGTTAGTTTAGAGGTAGTGGGACTAGTTGGTTTAGAGGTAGTGGGACTAGTTGGTTTAGATAAGTGGGACTAGTTAGTTTAGAGTTAGTTGGACTACATTAGTTGGTTTAGAGGTAGTGGGACTAGTTGGTTTAGAGGTAGTGGGAGTAGTTGGTTTAGATATAGTGGGATTAGTTGTTTTAGAGGTAGTGGGACTAGTTAGTTTAGAGGTAGTTGGACTACATTAGTTGGTTTAGAGGTAGTGGGACTAGTTGGTTTAGAGGTAGTGGGAGTAGTTGGTTTAGATGTAGTGGGACTAGTTGGTTAGTTTAGAGGTAGTGGGACTAGTTGGTTTATAGGTAGTGAGACTAGTTGGTTTAGAGGTAGTGGGACTAGTTAGTTTAGATGTAGTGGGACTAGTTTGTTTAGAGGTAATGGGATTAGTTAGTTTAGATGTATTGGGACTAGTTGGTTTAGAGGTAGTGGGACTAGTCGGTTAGTTTAGAGGTAGTGGGACTAGTTGGTTTAGAGGTAGTGGGGTTAGTCTGTTAGTTTAGAGGTAGTGGGACTAGTTAGTTTAGAGGTAGTTGGACTACATTAGTTGGTTTAGAGGTAGTGGGACTAGTTGGTTTAAAGGTAGTGGGACTAGTTGGTTAGTTTAGAGGTAGTGAGGCTAGTTGGTTTAGAGGTAGCAGGACTAGTTAGTTTAGAGGTAGTGGGACTAGTTAGTTTAGAGGTAGTGGGACTAGTTGCTTTATAGTTAGTGAGATTAGTTGGTTTGGAGGTAGTGGGACTAGTTAGTTTAGATGTAGTTGGACTACCTGGGTTAGAGGTAGTGGGACTAGTTAGTTTAGAGGTAGTGTAGAGCCATATGAATTCCATTGTATTCTTTTTCCAAATTCCATAATTTCTTTTTCCAAATTCCGTTTTTTCCGTTTTAATATTTCAGAATTCTGTATTTTGCTTTGTACGCTAATTTTACCATCAGAAATAGTGTCTAATAAGTGGGAATGAATAAATGTCCACAATTTAATAAGATATAACAGTCCATTTAATAGGGCTGTCTTAAATACTTCGAAGCTTCGAAGCTTCGTTCGATGGGCATGGGATTCAAATATGAAAATAAAATTCGATTATTTAAAAAAAAATATATATATATATATATATATATATATATATATATATATATATATATATTATATATTTTTTTTTGCAAAATCAACTCTGCCTCTCTTTGTTAACTACAACAAGCAATGCTGTTTGTTATTTAAGATGAGGTCGGACTCGGCACTGACAGATTTGTGTTCATTGTGCTGCTTTTATAAAGCCTCAAATGACGGCTTACAATATTTCATGAAAGCAAAGTGTTTTGTTTGTCTAAGATTTAAAAAGGTTTAAACTTTACAGCACTGACAAAGTTGAACAAAGTGCTGTACAAGTCCCAAAAAAAAGAGTAAAAAAAAAAGAGAAATTATTTATTTTTATAGTTGATTCCATTTTTATTGCTCAATTCCGCGATTCCGTGATCGCGGATTCCATATGGCTCTAAGGTAGTGGGACTAGTTAGGTTAGAGGTAGTGGGACTAGTTCGTTTAGATGTAGTTGGACTAGTTGGTTTAGAGGTAGTGGGACTAGTTAGTTTAGAGGTAGTGGGACTAGTTGGTTTAGAGATAGTGGCACTAGTTGGTTTAGAGGTAGTGGGACTAGTTGGTTTAGAGGTAGTGGGACTAGTTGGTTTAGAGGTCGTGGGACTAGTTCGTTTAGATGTAGTGGGACTAGTTGGTTTAGAGGTAGTGGGACTAGTTGATTTATAGTACCAAAAGCTGGACCTAAGATTATACATAAAAGATCATATAAGAATTTCAGGGAAGAGGAATTTGTCAAAGATATTGAAAACATATCATGGGATGATGTATATAAAGAGGATAACCCAGAAGAAGCACTAAGTATATTTATGAAGAGGTTTATCCAAGTAGCAGACAGACATGCGCCTATAGTTAAGTGTACAGTGAAAACAGTAAGGGCACCCTGGTTAGATGAAGAATTAAAAGATTGTATGTAAGTAAGTAAGTATTTATAAAGCACCTTTCATACATGTCATGTAGCTCAAAGTGCTGTACACAAACACAGGCATATATAACGATAAAAGCAATAAAGTCACAGTGATCAGTTAAGATCAATGTTTAAAAAAAAAGAAAAATAATAATAATAATAATAATAATAATAATAATAATAATAATAATAATAATAATAATAATAATAACGTAAAAATGAAAATAACGTAAAAATGAAAACATGAAAACAGTCATTTGCTTACCAGTTTGGGAGAACAGGTCCGCACAAACATTTCCGCTCAGTAGCAACCGGAAGTAGGAAATGCACTAAACCAATGCACTTGTACGGTAGGTAGCAATGTTAGCTCTTATAACGCTAGTGTAGTTACGTTTTTATTAGTGGTCAGAGTTGGGTCCACAGGACTTATCCAAGCCCCATGGATCCATCAGTGGCCGTGTATTGTGTGCGTATGTACCCGTTCCCTCATGTGGTCAGTGGTCAGAGTTGGGTCCACAGGACTTATCCAAGCCCCATGGATCCATCAGTGGCCGCGTATTGTGTGCGTATGTACCCGTTCCCTCATCTAAAGAGTTGGTTCCATAAGACTTATCCAAGCCCTACGGATCCATCAGTGGTCGTGTATTGTGTGCGTATGTACCCGTTCCTTCATCTAAAAAGTTGGGTCCACAAGGCTTATCCTAGCCTCATGGATCCATCAGGTTTTTCCAAGCCATAACTATTTGTAAGCTAGACTGTATAGGTACGTTTTTAATTTTCCTTTAAAAATGTGTATGGAGCTGGCGTTTCTGATGTGTGTTGGTAGTGTGTTCCATAGTTTTGGGGCATAGTTGGCAAATGCCATACTTCCTATCCTCTTTTGGTTTCTGGGTGTGTCTAGTAAACCTGTAGTGGATGACCGTAGCCAGGGGAGGAAATTAGGCCACTTTACTGGCCAAATGCTAGTATTTTTTACGTTTGGCGGGTAAAAAAAATCAGATACCCGCCAGTTGGCTGGTAAGCCAAAAAGTTAGTTTCCTCCCCTGCTGGCGAGTATACAAAAAAATAAAACATTCTGCAATCACTGCACTGGCAAACGGTGCGCGTCTTTTCTGAGTGTTCGCTTTAGTCGACAGTGCCACGAGAGCACTGCACAAGACCACCTGCGGACATATATAATGTTTAATAAACGTTTGCGCAGTACTGGCCAACCCGCTGACATATAATAATAATAAAAGTCCCGCAGTACTAGGCTAGCCATCAGGAGCACTCGCAAACAGATAACGTTAAACACAGCAGAAGATGGAAAACAGACCGACTGACCAACGGGGAACTGCATCCAACCCTCGAGTATAAGTTACTAAGGACACATTTAAATCACAGAGGTGTAATGTTAGTCTACTGGAACTGTATACAGTGGTTAGCTTCTAGTTAGCGTTTTAGCTATAGCTGCTTGCTAGCTAACGTTAGCCCCATGTGCTCAAAGCAGCCAGCTAGGTGTATCTGTTATGACTATAATGTTTCCAAAAAAGCACCGGACTACGACGTAAGGTTAGACATTTTATTTCATGCTCAAAAGCCCCTGGCTTGCACATCGCAGTCACGAAAGGGGCTAGCTCAACCAGTGCACTGTGCACAACAGCACACCAACCCAACTGACGTTACCACAACACTTGACGGTACTTCACAGCACTGTCGTAAGACCACCGTGCTGTCTTAAAGGCACAGTGTGCCTACCCAGATGCATACACAACATTGACGCGGCTTGACATACAACGAAGTAATTATCACAATTAGCGATTTTTTTTGTCTGGTAAAAAATCTGTTTGGCTGGTAAAAAAAATCAGATACTCGCCAGTTGGCTGGTAAGCCAAAAAGTTAGTTTCCTCCCCTGACCGTAGCGTTCTTGAGGGCAGATAACTAACTAGGGAATTTGCTATGTATTTTGGGCCTTGCTCATTAAGAGCTTTATATGTTAGGAAAAGGACCTTAAAATCAATTCTATGAGTTATTGGAAGCCAGTGCAGAGTGGCTAGGACTGGAGTGATATGTTCTCTTCTCCTTGTATGAGTTAGTAATCGAGCTGCAGAGTTTTGGATAAGCTGAAGCTTCCCAATGGTTGCTTTGGGAAGACCAGTGAACAGTGCATTACAATAGTCAAGCCGACTTGATACAAAAGCATGAATAAGTGTCTCTGCATCCTTTTTATTTACGAAAGGTCTTACTTTCGCTATGTTTCTTAGGTGGAAGAATGACGTTTTCATGGCCTTATTTATATGAGACTTAAAGGTCAGGTCTGAGTCCAAGATGACACCTAGGCTTGTAACCTCAGACTTTACATAGGATGACAGACTCCCCAGGTTTTCACACAGCACTTCCCTTTTTGCTTTTGGGCCGATCAATAGGATTTCGGTCTTGCTTTCGTTTAATTTTAGGAAGTTATTGTTCATCCACTTGTTTATTGCTAACAGACAATTTGTAATGGACTGTATGGCTGTAGTGTTATTTGGTTCTGCGGAGATCTATAGTTGTGTATCATCAGCATAACTATGGAAGCATACATTGTGGTCTCGAATGATGTCCCTGAGGGGCAGCATATATAGTGAGAAGAGTAATGGACCAAGGCAGCTTCCTTGTGCAACTCCAAAGCTGCTGTCATGTTCCTCGGATACATTGTCTCCAAGCAAGTATGGCAGAAAGAAATGCAGCAAAAAGTAAAGCATGCGAGTCTGGATGTCTGGTTGATTGGCAGAACTACCGCAAGCTTAGAAATTGTGTCACAAAGTGGAATAGAAAGAAAAGGAAAAGCTATTTTCAAGCTAAGATAATTCAAGTGAAAAATGACAGTAAACAGTTATGGAAAACATTTAACACTGTACTAGGAAGGGGGAATAATAATGTACCTAGCTTTATTGAGGTTGATGGGGCATTTATAACAAAGCCTGTTGATATAGCTCGGTATTTCAATGACTTCTTCTTGTGTAAGGTTGAAACTCTAAGGAATAATATGTGTATGAGTAATGTAAAATATAATGATAACATATTAGAAAGGATTATGAAAGATAAAAAAAAAATGCTCATTTAGTCTATGTTCTGTTGACACTAAAATGGTGGAGGAAATGTTGTCGGATATAAAAAAGGAAAAACCAGCAGGCCTGGATAACATGGATGGTAGACTACTGAAGGTTTCAGCAAAGCACGTAGCAGGTACGGTCACACATATTATAAATCAAAGCATTAAATATGGTATATGTCAAAGTCTGGAAGGAGGCTAAAATCATTCCTTTACAGAAAAATGCAAAAGTCAACCTGTCGGGTGCAAACAGTCGCCCTGAGCATTTTGCCAGTGTTAGCGAAGATAATGGAGAAAATAGTGTTTACACAAATTCAGAGTTACTTCAATGACAATGAATTGAATACTGATTTTCAGCATGCCTATAGGGATGGTTACTCAACAGCGACAGTGTTGACACAGCTAGTAGATGATTGTCTAATGGATATTGATGGAAAGAAATTAGCAGGATCAGTGATGTTAGACTTCAGTGCAGCATTTGATGTTATGGATCATGAAATACTACTGGAGAAACTTAAAGACTATGGCTTTGCTTCATCGTCAGTTTCATGGATAACTAGCTACTTATACAGTAGAAAACAGAGTATTTTTTAACGGTAGCCTATCTGAAGCGAAAAATGTTAAGTATGGAATTCCGCAGGGAAGCTGCCTTGGACCTCTGTTATTCACCATTTATACAAATGATTTGCCGTTAATTTTAGAGCAAGCAAAGGTGGCTATATATGCGGATGATACAACCCTGTACATGGCATCCTCCTCTGTGGAAGATCTGGGTGTGGCACTAAATAAAGAGATACAAAAAGTAGAAGAGTGGATTAGAGTGAATAGAATGGTTTTAAACATAGCAAAAACAAAGTGTATTTTAATGGGTTCACACCATATGCTAATTGCTAATCCAAAATTAAAAATAATAATGGGGGGAACTGAAATTGAACAGGTAGAAGAAGCAAAGCTACTAGGTATAACATTGGACAGTCATCTGAAATGGTCAACTCATATAAATAACATAACAAAAAAGATGGGGAGAGGGCTGGCTTTAATTAGAAGATGTGCAGAATTCCTAACTCCAGAGTCGGTGATCCATGTTATCCAGGCTCTGATCCTTTCACATCTGGATTACTGTCCGGGGATCTGGGGAAGTGCTGGAAGAGAAAAACTGGGATAACTACAAATGACACAGAACAAAGCAGCACGCCTTGCTCTGAATTGTAGGAAAAGGTCAAACATAGTAAGCATGCATGAACAACTGTCATGGTTAATGGTAGAACAAAGACTAAATGTAAATATCATAATGTTTTTTAGAAATATATATAAGAACAAAAAACCTGTTTGTCTATATGATGAGATACAATTCACAATCAACAGACACAGTTACTCCACCAGGCATGTGTCAATGGAAAGATGTACTGTAAAGATGCCAAGAACAAATGCAATGAAAAGGACTGTGATGTATAGAGCCATGACTGCATGGAATTCCTTACCACCTGCACTAACTAGGGTTGAAGACAAACAGACATTTAAAAAACAACTTAAAAATCATATAAGAGGTAGTGGGACTAGTTGGTTTAGAGGTAGTTGGACTACATTAGTTGGTTTAGAGGTAGTGGGAGTAGTTGGTTTAGAGGTAGTGGGAGTAGTTGGTTTAGAGGTAGTGGGAGTAGTTGGTTTAGAGGTAGTGGGAGTAGTTGGTTTAGAGGTAGTGTGACTAGTTAGTTTAAAGGTAGTGGGTCTAGTTGGTTATTATATGGTAGTGGGGCTAGTTAGTTTAGAAGTAGTGGGACTAGTTGGTTTAGAGGTAGTGGGACTAGTTAGTTTAGAGGTAGTGGGACTAGTTGGTTTAGAGGTAGTGGGACTAGTTGGTTTAGAGGTAGTATGACTAGTTGGTTTAGATGCAGTGGGACTAGTTAGTTTAGAGGTAGTTGGACTACATTAGTTGGTTTAGAGGTAGTGGGAGTAGTTGGTTTAGAGGTAGTGGGACTAGTTGGTTTAGAGGTAGTGTGACTAGTTCGTTTAGAGGTAGTGGGACTAGTTAGTTCATCTGTGGAGCAACAATGACCTGGAAGTGTAGCTTTCAATACAGAAACATTAAAAATGTCTGCATCACTCTGCGTTGCTGTGTCCCCTTTCAGTTCACCTACTCTCTCTCTCTCTCTCTCTCTCTCTCTCTCTCTCTCTCTCTCTCTCTCTCTCTCTCTCTCTCTCTCTCTCTCTCTCTCTCTCTCTCTCTCTCTCTCTGTCTTTTTCCCTCTGTCTTTTCCCCTATTCCTCTCTATCTGTCTTTTCCCCTCTCTCTGTGTCTTTACCCCCCTCCCCCCTCTCTCTCTCTGTCTGTCTTTTTCCCTCTCTCTCTTTTTCCTTTTTCCCTCTCTCTGTCTTTACCCCCCTCTCTCTGTCTGTGTCTTTTTCCCATGACACACAGGAACTGCTGCCGTGGGTTATACGTGGCAAATTGTGGTCACTCACTCACTTGCTCACTCACTCACTCCCGGATGTTCTGTGGGGGACATTCTGTGGGACATTGCACTCTGGCGCGAACATCAGGAAGTGATCCACATGATACACATTCTCAACACAGGGAAACTGCTTTTTCTTCTAGCTACATGCTAGCTGGGGGGGGGGAGGGGGGATCACCTTCAATACAACTTCAGCTGGCAAGTGTAACCAATCATTCCACAACTGGCTGCGCCTACTCACAACGTTAGTTGTGCTGAGGTTTAGTGCTTGTTCTCTCTCTCCCTCTCCAACTCTCTCTCTCCCTCTCTCTGTCTCTGTATTTCTCTCTCTCTGTCTTTCTCTGTCTCTCTGTCCCTCTCTCTCTCTATCGCTCTTTCTCTCTTTCCAACACTGTCTCGTTAGACAACATAAAATAGCATTGTTCTTTTTTTTTGGAGATTTCACAGATAAAAGAAAAAAAGAGAGCTAGGGTTCAGTGAAACTAGAGAGCTATGGTTCAGTCAAACTAGATAGCTAGGGTTCAGTCAAACTAGATAGCTAGGGTTCAGTGAAACTAGAGAGAGCTAGGGTTCAGTGAAACTAGAGAGCTAGGGTTCAGTCAAACGAGATAGCTAGGGTTCAGTGAAACTAGAGAGAGCTAGGGTTCAGTGAAACTAGAGAGAGCTAGGGTTCAGTGAAACGAGAGAGCTAGGGTTCAGTCAAACTAGAGAGAGCTAGGGTTCAGTCAAACTAGAGAGAGCTAGGGTTCAGTCAAACTAGAGAGCTAGGGTTAAGTCAAACTAGAGAGCTAGGGTTCAGTCAAACTAGAGAGTTAGGGTTCAGTCTAACTAAATTATCTAATCTAAATCAAACCCCTCTTAAAAACAAAAACCTGCTAAAACTGAAACAAACTCCCCTAAAGAAAGAAATACATAGCAAACATGACTCAGTTAGAGAGAGAGAGAGAGAGAGAGAGAGAGAGAGAGAGAGAGAGAGAGAACACGTTAGCTAATAGCTGTATCGTTGGCACTGCGCTGTAACAACGCTTTAGCTTTTCCTTCGTCGTTTACTTCCTAACAGCACTTGTGCTGTTTAAGTTGCGGAGGCTCTGCACTGGCCATATTCTGAGCTAAAATCTTTGTTTACAAATTGAAGACGGTCTGTGAGGAGGAGGAGGGGTAAGCGTGCTCTGCAACAGCGTGTGTCTGTCTGTCAACAACTTGCGGTAGAACACTGCGAGCAAGCCAGCTGGTATCGATACTGCAGAAAGTATCGATATTTCGGGAAATGAGTATCGAAACCGTTTTAAATATTCAGTATCGATATTTCGATATTTTTGACAACACTAGTACACCCCTGATACTTGTTAAGAGAGTACACACCTGATACTTGTTAAGAGGGTACACGCCTGATACTTGTTAAGAGGGCACACACCTGGCTGATACTTGCCTCTTAAGCCCAGAGCCCTATTTTCTGAAAATCCGCCTAAAATACATACCTAAGTAAATGGAAGATTGCTCCACTTCTCCACGACCATTAGCATGTTCTTGGTATCTAGGGACATCTATGGACCTCAGTGAATGTATTCCCAGTGTCAGAAATATTGTGTATTACTAGGCTTGCTTAAATTGTGATGAAACAAAGGAGAATATGAATTATGATTTTTCTTTGCATCTTTGACAGTGAATAACACCATGCTAAAAATTACCAGACATAAGAAACTGCCACTGAGCTCGTTCAGTACGTTCTTGAGATCACGTGTACAAGAAATCGAAGGAAATTAATAAAGGGAAGAGGATTAAAAAGAAGGTTCTGTAGATACAGTACTGAATTCTGCCATCTGGACCCATGCTATTTGAAATATTATTATAGAATATAGAATATGAGGCCTATAAATTACCTTATTATAGCCAACTTGCACACTATGGATCGGGCCAAATCGACTCTTTCCAATAGCAGAGTTCAATTTGGATTTAGTATCACCAGGCGTGCATGAAGAACAGAGAATGTACAGTAGGTTTTTTATTCTTGCGACAGCTCTGCCATTTTTAAACTTCAAATTGGATGGTTGCTAAATGTTCACAATAGGGGAGACAAACTAACTGTGCTCCAATATATGCCAATAACGTTCAGTTTTGTGGTATATAATCCAGAGTAAAAAGAGACATTTAAATAATTCATACACTATTCATTTGCTTGAAGGCAGCTAGAAGCCTTTGGGAAGTGTAGTTTAAAAAAATTCCACCGCTCGTTGGGCCTTAGTCTATTTGCCAACACGATGAACCCGGAAATTTTGGAACCACCAAACTTTTATGATAGATATGGATAGTATGGGTCACCAGCACTTAGAAACTGCCCGATGCTAAGTTTAACATGTTGGGCATTTTTTTTTTTGCATAATTAGCATACATTTGCATAATCGCCTAAATGGACAAATCTCGGAAAGTACTTGATCAATTTCAACAATGTTGGAGTGGTTTTGGGGGTTATTCGGGATGCTGAATCCATTGGTGATACTCAAGAGTTATGAAATTGCAATATTTACAAAAATTTACAAAATTTCAACTAATTTTTGTGCAATTTTGGTGCATTTTCAGTCAATTAGAAAGTTTTAGAGGACACTGAAATGATTACATTTGGACAGCACAGACATTATGTATTCACAATATCTCTACTGACCCCAAATAGTTCATATGGTAATGTCGTATTGTCATAGTACAGTAGATAGGCAGGTGTATAAAGATATGCGTTGTCAAGACAAAGACTCAGATGTGAAGGGCATCCACTCTTTTATTTACTACCTGTAACGTCACAGCTAATTGGAAAAACTAAACAAAAACTGGTACAACATGCAACTGGTGTACAATAACATAGCTTAATAAAACAGAAATAACAAAAGAAAGGTATTTACATTACTCAAGCATATAGGCCACAACATAACAATATGCGCTTCCTCCTACTGCATAGTAGTTGATAATTACTTCTCACTCAGAAAGTGGCTACCGTGTTCAGAACTCTGAATCCACATCATCAAACTCCTCATCATCACACTCCTCCCCACTGTCTTCATCTTCCTCTGAATTTACTTTAATGTCATCTTCTTTTTGCTGCGAGTGTGTCAGTGAGTTGCAACATGTGCTGTCATTGCTTTTACAGAAGCAGTAGTTGGTACAAGCCAGGCCTGCAGCTATACGCAGCTGCACTTTGCTTTTAAACATGGCTTCAAACCTGCTTTGCAGTTGCAACTAATCATTTCCAAGAGGGCAGGCGGAGCAACTGGGCTTCCATCCAGGACAGGCATGATGACTTCCTCTCCCTCCTTTTCACCCTCCTTCTTGTTCCATCCAAACTCTGTGATGTCCACAGCTGGTGGGTCTGGGCGGTCTGCTGCTTTCCAAAGCAGCACCTGTAGATGGGCACGTCGTCCATGGAGAAGAGCGTTAAGGTCTGTCGGAGGCAGTGTCTTCAGTGCTGGGGGGATTTTGCGCTTTCGGTAGATTTCATATCTGGCATTGTTGAGAGATGCTGATCTTCTCTGGTTGTATAGTCAGGAAGAAACTCTTCACTGTCTCTGTGATTTGTGAATCGGTAGTTCCCTCCTCTCCAATGATGTGAAGCAGATCACCAGATACTGCTGTCATGGCCTTAAGCGCAGATACCTTTCCTTTCCCACATGGATAAGAGGTGGTGTCACATCCGGAGAGAGCATGGATAGCCAGGATGGAGTGACACTGCTCACCAAGGTTTTCTACTGTCAGATTTATGTTTAGGACAGTCCCATCCCATCTCTCCATCTGTAGATGACAGGTGATGTCCCTCTTCCAGCACCAGTAGACCATCAGGACAAACACATCAGTGTCATCGCTGAGAATGCGGACTGTTTTAGCTCCACTGATGGTGGCATCCAGCATGTATGAGATCAGGGAGACATCGGCCTCGTCATGTGTGACAATGCTGTCTGCTCTACTAACCATTGTGATGTGATCTCCTATACTGTGTGTGCACAGAAGCTCACCCAGTCTCCGTTTGTTAGCTTTGTTCTTCATCACTTTTTCACGACTAGGTAGAGGAGTTGTCACTGAAAGGTGGTACTCTGTGGAGCTCTTCCCAGTTCGTCTCTGCCTCTCATGGTCTTTGGCAGACACTTGCTCATAGCGGTTAAAGATGACACATGTTTGAGTGTTGTAGCGTTTAAGCCAGTGCCGCATGCCAGCTGCGAGGTCAGCAACGGTGCCTGATGATGGCCACACCACGTGGTAGATGAGTTGCGATGCATCAACAAGTACGACATCTGGAACAGAGGGATCAGTTCTTGGGACTTCTTTCAGAGCTGGTGGTGTCATCTTCTTGGGGCCTGTGTAATGTTCGATCACAAAACTGCTCTTGTGAGCCAGACAGAGTTTCCCAGCGTCAAGCTTTGTCAGACGAGGTAGTTTTAGTGACACGACCCCACCACCAGGAGTGGCTCCTCCAGGGAACAGAATACCTGCAGGATTCTGCACAAACTGAGTGGCCATGGCATGAGTCGTGCGGCAACCGTTCGGTGTGAAGACCACAAGATCAAAATTGTCACCCCAACTGTGGATGGGGCCAATCTGCCTCTCCAACTGTGCGCAGATACTTATCTGGGTCCTCTGAAGCATATTTGGCAGCTGACTTCCGGAACCGTATGACTTCATCGTAGGTGGTGACAATGCCATGCTCGTTAAGATTCTTGACCAGCTCTGCGCTACCATATTTATGGTGGAGTCTTACGGCAAGCCCCAGGGTTGTCTGATTCCAGCACCCACTGATGTGCTGCTGGATGCACTGAGCGAGTGTAAGTGATGGTTTGGTCACTTTTGCTTCCTTTGATACCAGACAGGAGACAAACTTCAAAAGGGATGGACTTGTGGCTTGTATGATCTTGTCATGCTGGAAGCTGCCAAGGTCATATTCACGGTACAAGGGAATATTCTGCACCTCAGCTTGCACTCTCTTCACAAGCTTGGTGATAACTTCATCAGCGGCAGTGGTTTTTTCTCGTTTACCAGTTTGAGTGACTTACTCATGGAATGTCTAAAACCAACAATAGTCTGGCACCCTTCCACCCTCATGACAGCTACAGCATCGCCATAAAAGTCACACAAGTTAGATAGCATCTGCTTACTGCAGAGGTGCCCGGAGTTGGCTACATATATATCATGTAACTCTGACACTGTCCAGGTTGATGACTTGTCTGCATTCATGTGGTCAATGACAGCAGCTAAATAGCTATCAAACGGTCTGCACTGGGAACTTGCACTTGAGGAAACTCTCTTGAAGTCATTGTAGCACTTGGTGTGATACTGGGCATCAGCTGCATGCAGGTCCAGGACGGCATTTACCCGTAGAGCCACTTCCTCAGCCCATTGATCCTGGCGCTCATCACATTTAGACAAGATGATGTTTTTGAAGGATTGCATTCCTGGTCTCTCAACAGTCCGGCATTGTTTCACTGGCTTCCATCTATCAGGGTGTTTGGTGTCTTTGGGTTCGCAAATGATACCACAAAACAGACATTGTTTAGAAAAGTCAAAGGCATGAGAACGAGACATACGTTTCCCTAGCTGACCATCAGATGAGCTGAGCTTGCGTTTGGTTGCCTTTCTAGACTTAGAGGTATATGAGCTATAACATGATTTGTGACAAACTACAGAGGCTGACACACCATGGGTAGAAATTATGTTCGATAAAGTCTCAGTTGTAGCTGAATCGTCAAGCTCTTCACTCCTCTGAAGCAAAGCTGTAATGCCTTTTGGTCCAGATGTCTTGAAGTCATTGTCCTTGCCATCACAGGGCTCGAATAGGCATTTCTTCCTTGACATGTCAATCTGAAATTAACAAAAGAAGAATGCACTATTTGTATCCTCCGTCTCTGCACTACCACACGCTCTACATTACAGAGCAATATGGATACATTGCCAGAATGTACATTTCGGACGGGCTGTTCACTATTCCAATGAAAACATGTATTTCCCATGTTATTGGTATCTTGACTGGAACTTGACTGGTATTTGCATTACCTTTTGGGTCTCTCTCTGCCTCAGTGCCTCAGATCTTCTATCACACAATTCTACATTAAGGAGAGCAAAAGTACCATATGAATACTCTATACAATATTTAGAATCAAACTTGATGCTTCTCTGTGTGACGAGGGATAGAGCCTGGTGACGCGAGGCTAGGTAATAATCACACATTCATGTCATTAGGGGTATAATGATTCATCGATGCATCGGAATGCATCGACTCTAATGTGACGATTCAACTGCATCGATTTGAAAATGTTAATCGATTATAATCGGGGAAAAAAATATCTTCAGTTCCCCCAGCCACATTTGTGTTTTCAACATTTTTGGGGGAATTAACTGATAGAAAATTAATCGAATCGAATCGTGGTCAAATGAAGAGATTTCATGATGCATTGAATTGTTGCCTGAAGAATCGTAATCGAATCTAATCATAGTGAGGTCGAATCGTTACACCCCTACATGACATACATTGCTAACATATGCATTAACATTAGTTACCGTCAGATGGCTAACGTTAACCCTAAGAGCTTGCTTACTGTAGAGCTAGTTTACTGTAGTAAGCTATTAGGGTTAACATTAGCCATGATTGTGATTATATTATATTCAGTGTTTGTTATTGGATAGTAATAAAACCACAGTTTGTGTATCTGTTTATATTTTCTCAACTTACTTGCATTGAAACAACAATCCTTGAAAATCAGGGGTCTGTATTTGCTGCAGCTGCAGTTGCTCGTTGCCACAGTAGGAATGAGATCATGGTGCAAATTAGCCACTACTCACTTGGAAGTTTTGCGTTAACGATTAGCACACTGAAGTCTCAGTCAAGGCTAGGAACTGGGGTTCTGAGGAAATTTTATAAGGTAACAGTCACATACAAAAATCCAGTAGAATAGTTTCTAGTTGTGGCAACAAACTGCTCTGCTGCCACGTGGACTCATGGCAGAGCTCACCTGCAGCAGTTACCCCAGTAACCAAGCATAAGCGCCTAGAGTACCCCATTAGGCGCTCTACAAATGAAAGTTATTATTATTATTATCATTCTGTTTACAATTGAACTTTTCATGAAAATGATCTATAAATTCAGCATCTTCTGAAACATTTATGAACTGAAAATGGCACCAAAATGAGTAGAAATTTGGTAAATTTCAGTAAATATAGCAATTTTGAAATAAATTTCTTCTCTTAAGTATCATAAATGGATTCAGCATCCTGAATAACCCCCAAAACAACTCCAACATTGTTGAAATTGATCAAGTAGTTTCTGAGATTTGTCCATTTAGGCCAGGGGTCAGGAACCTTTTTGACTGGGAGAGCCATAAAAGCCAAATATTTCTAAATATATTTCATTGAGAGCCATATAGTATTTTTAACATATAATAAATTAAATATGTCTTACTTTTAATGTGACTTCTGGTGCTGCATGGTTTTGCTGATGGCCTTGTAATCTGGTTCATACGTGGTGAGATTGAGCTTCATGCAGGCATTGAGGCTTCCATCAGTTAAACGTGAGCGTAGGTTGGTCTTAATGTTCCTCATATGCGAGAATGACTGCCCACATGCATATGTAGAGCCAAACATGGTCAATATGGCAATACTCACACTGCATTGTGTGGTATGTCACAGGAAGCTCGTTCCTAGTTTTAAGAATCAGCTGGTCTTCAGGTTGAAGATTTTTTATTTCTGTCCACTTGTGTTCCCTCGCCAGCTCTGCTCGCTATATCTTCAGCTACAGATACTATTAGCTGTATCTTCAAAACGAATTCTGTTTACTTTAAAATGACACAGTATTATTAAGAAATATCACAAGTATAAAAAAAATAAAAATAAAAACGTTTTTTTTTTTTTTTACTCAAAAAATTCTGGGAGCCATATGCTGTCACCAGAAGAGCCATATATGGCTCGCGAGCCATAGGTTCCCGACCCCTGATTTAGGCGATTATGCAGATTTATGCTAATTATGCAAATAAAAAAAGTTGCCCAACATTTACAACTTAGCATCCGGCAGTTTCTGAGTGCTGGGGACCCGTACTATCCATATCCATCATAAAACTTTGGTGGTTCCGAAATTTCCGGGTTCACAATGGGGCTCTATGGGATGGCAAATAGACTACCTCATTCATGAAGCGATATAAGAACAGATTTCGTTCTTAACTAGCATTTCCTCTTATTTTGTTCTTACCTGGGATTCAGCAATGTTTTCTTATTGTTGCTTTTTCTCAGGCAAGACCAAATTCTAAGAGTGGTCGAGAGCACTCTTACCCAGATAAGAAACTCTTACCCAGATGAGAAACATTTAAAAAAGCCTACCATTCATAATAATAATAATACATACGATTTATATAGCGCTTTTCCTAATTCTCAAAGACACTTTACAAAACAAACAATATAATACAATACAGTTTTAGTAGATAAAATAAAAATATATATATAAAATGGTGAGAGGAAGGAGTTCATGGGTAATAAAGCAAACCATTGGTCAATTGCCCCCAAATACAATACCCCCAAATACGACTTTATAAACCCAGACCTTTTCAATAATTATTATTATTATTATTATAACTTATTGCGTGCATTCTGCTCCTGAAATGGATTATATATTGCTGTTAGAACAGTTAGACGGGGACAGCCAGCATCGAACAGGGACATTTCAGAGAGAGATGACCTATAGGTTCGGAAATAACGGATCTGTCACCTGTCATCTCTCTCTGAAAGGAGAGAACATAGGATCAGCGGCATATATATATATCGGTATACTGCGCGATTGGTTCTTGACAGCGCGCAGCCAGTCGTTCAGTATTGACAAAGCCTACTTTGCTGGAACGATTTATTTCGCACTATACAGTACGTATAAGTACAAGTATAAATCTTTATTTGTCATCAGATTAACACACACACACACATGCGATGAGCGACCCACAGCAACACACACACACACATCCACTGAGTCGCAAGTAGTGAGACGTGTGTGTGTGTCATTTTGAGATCAGTCACAAATCGCTTCCTGTTGAATATATCAGACAGGGATTAGATGCCGAACCACGGTCGCTTTTACACACGCCTCATTCGCCTTATAAGGAGATGGTGGGCGTGTCTGTATGCAATCGTCATCATTCAGTGACGGTCGCAAATTCAAAATGGCGGATCCCCACGATCAAAACACATTTCAAAAACTAAAATCTCACTAATAACACTTTAACCTATTGGTAATCAAACGTATTGCTGAAATACACCATGACTGCTCTTGTGACATGGTTAGGATGTTTACTCTTGAATACGTTTTGAAAAAAAATACGATAATTCTGTCAGACAGTCTAGGGAGACTAATATGACGTGATTCATTTGCGGTCCGGTACCGGATGGCACGGGCGGAAGAGGTTAAGAGGGTACACACCACAACGATTGGCCACTTTTGTAGCTGTTACAAAGGATCAGATTAAACCGAATATATATATTTATTTATTGATATATATTGCATAGTATTTGTATATCGTTTGATATCCCCTGTATATTCCTTGTACATATACACGGAATATCCCTTTAGCCCAGACCATAATATTTCATTCTCCTATTGGACAGCGGTCCACCGGCGCCAGGGACCGGCCTCCGGAGTCAGGTTCAAAGTCACCGTCAAGACGTGTCTGGACATGCCCGGCCTTGCCCAGGGATACGCGACAGAAATTAGATTGGTACTAGTTTGTTCACCGTGCGTATAAATACGGCGCAGGTGAATATAGAAGCCCCTTCTTAGCCTTAGTATGTTACCCAATAAGTTGAAGCCTCACCCACGATACAACGTGCGGTGAAGTATGGCCTGTTTGGCCCCAGAATAGAGCATTGAGACTGCGTGCGAATTAATAACTGAATTGTCAGAGTTTGGCGCTATACCGTCGAGTGCGACATATTTCTATTAAGTCATTAATTGTCTATTTGTGTATAGTGTATCGTGCGGTTAAAGTTCTACAGTGACCAGCATCTCCAACGCTTCCTCGTATTAGCTAGAGTTCTTATCCAGGCTGGGCTGACCACATGACGCTTTCACCCGAGGAGACCTAGACGAGAACCGTATGGACATGTACACTGGATTAATCTACCCGACGACTGCATAGCCCTTTGCGGCTGGAATATATTTGCTTTGGTCCTGTGATTTATGGAGCGGATAATCGCCGACGCCTGCACGTGTTGGATTTACCCCGCGAGGAGTCAAGTCGAGTCGGCGCCTCAGAGAGCCTGAGGCCGACTAGCTTTCTTCACTGTGGAGCTACAGTCTACGGAGAACAGCTGTATTCGTCTGTGGATCAAGAGGCTATTGCACCGGCTCCTGTACCTGGAGTCTCCTTAGTCATCGTTGACCAGACGTTCTACTACCGACAGATCTTCTACCCCTGCTGGCTTACAACCAGGGGGACCCTTCCAGTATCTCCCGCTATATTACTAGTGTACCATAGATATAATTCCCTAAGATTCAGGTTGTATAATTACCTCCTGCGTAACCAGAGAATGGACATTCATTGTTGATTTGCCTACGCACATTCCTTTGCCTTACAAGTGCATTCAAAGAATAATGTAAAGTATCCTATGTACCTTTTGCTCCATTAAATACTTGATTATACCTTTGTTTGGAACCGATTTCATTGTGGGAAGTGTTCATCATATTCATATATCGTGTACTGTATGGCCAGTAATTAAAGTACATAAAGCGGTAGTGGTTTAATGATACCATACTTATCAATACAGTCAGGGAATTGTACCCCTCAGTTACAGTAGCCATTATTCTTCATACAGTAAATATTTATTTTGTTAGTTTGGGGCTTGAAGGGGGAGGGGCCTGTGCTTTGTTTGTCAATGGGATGCGTTTATGCTTCACTTACTGTTTCAGTAATATTGAGAGTGAATCTGGTCAAATCTGAAGATAGCTATTATGTGTTTAATAGCTTTCATTAGAGCCCAAGATTTTGACTCTACGTTGAAGCGTTCAAGAGTTATAGCGTTTGGAGACATGGGGACAACAGGCGTTTTCTGAAAAATGTGCCTGCCTGTTAACTAGTGCTGACCTTCAAAGCTTTTTTTGGCAATTGAAGCTTCGGGGGCCGAGCTTCGATTTTAATTCGAAGCTTCGGAAAGATTTTTTTCTTTTTTTTCTTTTTTTTTCTTTTATCTTATGTTTTTACTTTATATTTTACTTGTACAGCACTTTGGTAAACTTTGTTGTTTTTAAATGTGCTCTATAAATAAAATGGATTGGATTAATTAATTAAGTAGCCCCTTTCGTGACTGTGACGCAGCCAACAAGGTTTCACTCGGCTGTGCGATTTAATTCAAGGTGGATCGCTGTTGTCGTTTGAACAACTTCAGATTTCATGGGAGCTACCAATCTCCAAAATCAAGAATGTTTAAGATGAATGAAGTAGGCGGTTAGGTGGTCGAGCGGAGATTGCGTTCGTCACCAGCCCCGGAGCTGTGAGCTTGGTTCGCCTGTTCGAATCCAGCTCACAGCTCCGGGGTTGTCACCAGCTTGGCTGGCCGTCTGCACTGATACAATTGGCTGTATCAGAGGGTGGGAGAAGCTGGCGGGGTGGGTCCGGGTCGTTGTAAACAGCGACTCCTACAGTTCGGTCGGGGCGCCTGCTAAGCGCGGATTGGACGTGAGGGGGATAGTGTGGTCCTCCCACACGCTACGCCCTCTCAATGAGAATCCGCGCTGCCAGGTGAAAAGAAGCGGTGATTGGCTGGACGTGTGTCGGAGGAAGCACGTGGTAGCCTCCACTCTCCCAAAATGATCTGACTGTGGGGGGTAAAGCGCAGCGACCAGGAAGGGACTGGGAATTGGCATACGACTAACATTGGGATGGGAGAAAATCGGAGGAAAATGGAGGGGGAAAAAGACCAAAAAAAAAAAAAAAAAGATGAATGAAGTAAGATTTAGATTATTTGAAATATGGCCTGTGTAGACTAAACTATGCACAGAATTATGTCAGTCTACAAGCTCCGGATTCTACATGGTCCGGCAATGTAGACCTTGTAGACTTCACTACAGACCAATTATCAGTGAATGTTCATGCATTTTTATGAAGGGCTACTTCCACAAAAAAACAAAGAACTCACCAAAACATCTCAGTAGCACCTTATCTAAATGTTCTATTTCATATATGGAGATTCATATTTATTGATGTATTGCATGCATTTCTACATTTTATTTCCTATTTTGTTTATTCATCCCAGTATCTTTCTTTCTTATGTGTGGAATTCTACAAGGCATGTAGGTGTATATGTGTTTGAGGATGATATCCTTCAAACAGGCAATAGTTATGATATAATTTGGGCAGTGCTGAGCTGGGTTACTTTCCTCCAGTGTATTTGTCCCCCGGCCCCACCCAATGGCCCCATGCACACACACTCACACTCACACGCACACTCACACTCACACTCACACACACACACAAATCGAAGTAAAAAAAATATATATATATATTGAAAAAAAATGTATATTATTATTATTATTATTTTTTTTTAAACTTCGATTTTTTTTTTTTTATGTTCGAAGCTTGTGCCATCGAACAAAGCTTTGAAGCTTCAAAGTATTTAAGACAGCCCTACTGTTAACACATTGAGTGCCAGCAGGGGGCGCACTAGTTATCGCTTGAATGCCAGCCTTTTTGGACAGATTTTCCGATATTTCATGATTTTCACGGAGCTATTTCTATATTCTATATTATGGCTATGTGTCTAATACGCCCGTCGCTTATCAATGACTTGCTTGCAGTCAACATTTTTCATCTGTACATTTCCGTTTTATACCGTTTTGAAAAACGGACGTTTTTGCAAATTACTAGAAAAAATTTAAGATTCCGCGGAAATAACCATTTACTGGAATACACACAACACGTTGTCATTTTTTCCGGCTGATTTATGAATCCTTTTCAAATAAACGCTAGAGTATCGATAGTATATGTGTACTTTTGCACAATAGAGAAGCGGGCTGAAAATCGATTATCTATGACCTGGTCAGCGCTAACGTCATATACACGCATGCACACATAGGGGACATGTTGTGGAATATGTGAAAAAAAACATCTGATTACCCCAAGACTGGTAAAATAGATTCCTTACCTCACATCAGATGTTCTGCAAAAAGATTATTCCAATTCCTGATCACCATTCCAAATATTGATCGCGTTTATTGATCCAACGATCCAACCTCGAAACACATATTCCACGCTGCTCTGACTGAGGGTCCACAATGAATGCAATCGTCTTGGGTTACATGCCTGAGAAGTAAAATGTGGATTCCGGTTTTTTTCCCCTCCCATGCATTTCCATTGAGTCCAATCCAATGGGTGCATTACCATCCGGGAGACGATAGGGGGCCGTATTTGCCCTGTTCGAGCTCATAGACATTCCCAATGATAACGTGAGGCTGGATTGATAAAAAATGAATGGATATTGCTAATAAAAGCAATAACGATTAAATAACGAGATTTCTCGTCGTTGGCACTCAACGCATGGCGGCGAACAACGAGATTTCTCGTCGTTGGCACTCAAAGTGTTAAGAGGGTCGACACCTGGCTGATACTTGCATGCTAGTCCCAGGGCTATTAATAATGCGATGGTAAGCATGGGAAACGGGGGACGCAGTGATGGACTACAGAGACAGGACAGGGATTCACTGAGATTCAAGTTTAAAGTGTGATTATATGGATATCTTGTGTGTCTATGTCTAGGATCCGGTTGCCCACCTCTGATCTCGAGCCTGCTGTCGATAAGAAGCTCATTGAGCTGAAGTATACAGGTTGCCTTTGTGTTCATACATGTATTTTGACAGAGCTGAACAATAGGTAGCCTCCCCTCATATTGATTCAATACATATGCAAGGTGTTAGCATGTTCGTTAGTAGATGTGGTGTGTGTGTGTGTATGTGTGTTAGGCAGAAAGAGGAAACACACTCCTTCCTATTTTAAGTGCTCCTCTCTTCTCTCTCCCCATCCACTATCCTCCTCCCTTCCTGTTGAAGCTTCTTTTCAGGTTCATAATCTCTGCATGTTTTTCTTTTCAGTGGGAGGGAAGTCTGCAGTGGGGGGGGGGGGGGGGGGTCCATGATGGGGAGAATACACCCATCTCTCTTTCTATGGTAACCAACTCCATGTCTGCAGAATGGGTGTGATTCAGAGTTCAGGCAGCTACTAAATTCAGCTGTTGGCAATGCTTTAACAGGGGGCTACACTGTAAAAACTGGGATTAGGGTTAATTCATATGTATTAAATAATTAATTAGTAACCTATACATAATAAAAAAGACTATGTGCCTTTTGAAATCGAATTGAGCTGAATTCAATGAATTTGAACCATTTATGAATAGCATTTTACACAGTTTTAGTTGAATACAGCTGATATTTAAAAGTGACCATATGACGCTCAGTTTTTACAGTGTAGTTGTACTGCATGCATGTGTTTAAGGGTTCTAGGGGGGGGGGGGGTAACTACTACAGTAGTACTGCTCACACGCCCAGCACAGCTACTTGATTGTTTTACTATTATATTATAGGCCTAGTCTGGTAAGAAAGATGAATAAGAAAACTTGTGTCTAGGGATGCTCGATATTGGCTTTTTTACCGATACCGATATTCCGATATTGTACAACTCTTAATTTCCGATACCGATATCAACCGATATCAACCGATACCGATATATGCAAGGTTTCCCCGTCCAAAAAACTGAATAATTTCAGGTAACTCATAATTTCACTGGATATATATATAACAAATATTGTTATTGTTTTTTTTTGTTTTTAAACCGATACCGATATTTTCCGATATCACATTTTACTGCTGATATCGGCCGGACATCCCTACTTGTGTCCCTATGCTAGACCATGCTAGCACGCTGTAACCCTGTTGTGCCTACAGTAGATGTGTCTCTATGCTAGACCATGCTAGCACGCTGTAACAGTAACACTGTTGTGCCTAGATGTGTCTCTATGCTAGACCATGCTAGCACGCTGTAACAGTAACACTGTTGTGCCTAGATGTGTCATATGCTAGACCATGCTAGCACGCTGTAAACCTTTTGTGCCTAGATGTGTCCCTATGCTAGACCATGCTAGCACACTGTAACACTGTTGTTCCTAGATGTGTCTAAACTGTCTATATGCTAGACCATGCTAGCACACTGTAACACTGTTGTTCCTAGATGTGTCTCTATGCTAGACCATGCTAGCACACTGTAACACTGTTGTTCCTCCTAGATGTGTCTATATGCTAGCTAGACCATGCTAGCACACTAACACTGTTGTTTCTAGATGTGTCTCTATGCTAGACCATGCTAGCACGCTGTAACCCTGTTGTGCCTAGATGTGTCTCTACTGATTGTATGGACTGTGTGAACAGTGTTGCCAGGAAACCAGCAGCACCAACACACTCGACAAACACTTCTTTCACTCATGAAAAGCTGAGTCCAGAACGGGGCTGGAACTGTTGTATTATCATGGTTTAACTTGTGTACCACAGTCAGTGGTGTGAATTTTGAAAGGTTGCCTAGCAACCAGAGAGTTTACAAGAAATGCAATGGAGACACAAGCCCAACCCATGCCATGCCATGCTAGACTGATAGACGGACTGAGGGCTGATGGACACTTAGACATACTGATAGACAGACTGATAGACAGACTGGTAGACACTGACTGATGGACATACTGATAGACAGACTGAGGGCTGGTAGACAGACTGATTCACGTTAGATCAATCTGTGCCACATTTCGGTACCTTGAGAGCAGGTAGACCCGCCCAGGTATACAATAATCAGAATTCCAATAATAATAACAATAAAACTTTATTTGTATAGCACCTTTCATACAGAAACTGCAGCTCAAAATGATTCACAACAGAAAAAAGACAGGCATAAAATGAGCACAAAGTGCAGACATAAAATCAGTTTTTCACATCTAACATCCCAACAGGCCACCTTGTTTATGGTTTGATTCAGTTTTAAATAGACAATAATAAAAAAAGTAAGATAAAATAGACAGAGTAAAATAGTGCAGTGCAATAAGTAGTAGAATATACATGAAATGAGAAATAGTGCAGTGCAATAAGTAGTAGAATAGACAAAGTGCAGACATAAAATCAGTTTTTTTTACAGTGCCATCAAATAGTTCTCGATTACTGTTTAACAGTTTAAAATCGTCTTTACCTTCTCTGTTTGGTATCCACAGTATAAAGGAAAACTCCAACATTTTGGGAAATTAGCTTATTTGCCATCTACCCTGGAGTTAGACAAGAAGATACATACCTTTTTTCTTCTCTGTGCATGCAGTAGGAGTAGGAAGACACGCACCTTTAGCCTAGCTTAGCGTCAGTCACTGGAAGTAGGTTCCTCCATTAGCCTAGTTCCCAACGTCTTCCTACTCCTACTGCATGCACAGAGAAGAAAAAGGTGTATCTTCTTGTCTAACTCCAGGGTAGATGGCAAATAAGCTAATTTCCCAAAATGTTGGAGTTTTCCTTTAAAACCTGACAGTCTTCCCTCCTATTTGATACCCACTTTGACCCTTCGAACCTCCCACTCAGGGCAAACCTCCCTCTTAGGGCGCAGTTCCCTCTCTCAGGGTGCCATTCTAGGCCTGGGTCCCCTACACAGTTTTAAAGCCTGACAGTCTTTCTTGTTTGATACCCAAACAGTTTAATACCCGTCATAAAAAGTAATAGAGTAAAATAGTGCAATAAAATAGTAGAATTAAAATTATGCAACAGTGCAGTGCAATAAAAAGTAAAGTAAAATAGAAGTGCAATAAAATAGAATAGACAAGAGTAAAATAGTGCTACAGTACAATCAACAGCAGAGTGTATTAAAAGGCTATGGTGAAGAGGTACGTTTTTAGCTTATTTTTTAAAATATTAAGAGATCTACAATAGCTTTCCTAATGTCCATAGGTAGTGTGTTCCATAACTGTCATATTGTGAAGAAAATGGAGAATGGACATCCTTGTAAATGCATTGTATCCTTTTAAATGCCCTTTTAACTCTTTCAGCGCCAGCGGGTCTAGCCATCTTTGTTCCTACTGCGCCACCGCTCTAAGAGATAGGGATGCGTGGCGGTGTTTGCAGGGCTATCTATATTCTATATTATAGCTATGGAGACAATACTATGGCTCATTTGACATCAACTATCCATCGTTCAACATGTGAAAGATAATACATTTTTTCATGTATAAGTTTGCGTGTTATACCGTGGTGAATATTGTATAGTTTCAGAGTGATCCTGGCTAATTCCTGAAAACGGCTCTATGGAGCAATACGTGAATTTTGCTAAAAACGTTGGCATTGCTCGCCTGGACACGATATTATTTCCAATTCAAAGGTATATAATAGGTATTATGTTCCATCATGAATGCATGAAAGGGGGGGGGGGGTCGTTTTTTTATGCTTTGATCGTCACCAACGGCATATGTTTGAGTATGTTACCTATGATCGTTGCGATCGATGTGAAATCATGGTTGGATCAAAGTAGGATTGATGTCATATAGTCCTTACTTTTACTAGGAGGTATCTCAAAAAGAATATTCCAATTGTCTGATCGCGATTGAAGGAGAATGGAGCTTCTTAAGGAAAGTAGACGAGGCTGGTCTTAATTATATCGAGCACTGAAGTTCAAGACAGAACAGAACAGAACCGGCCGGCAGAAGAAAGAGAAGCCCGGTCTTTCATAATACAAAGATGACAATCTAACAAAGATGACAAGTCTAAACAGGCGTGTCCTCCCTCAAATCATACGATCTTACATCGGACAAAGATCATGGGCTCTTGACGAGTCCCCCCTCCCGGTCCTGATGACCTGGCTTTAATGTTCTGGGTTATGGTACCTTGTCCTGCCTCTGTACACATTCTACCTTGAATATTGTTTGATGAAGATAAACACAACCCTCCCCACTAGGGCTGTCTTAAATACTTCAAAGCTTCGTTTGATGGCACAAGCTTTGAACATTAAAAAAAAAATCGAAGTTTAATTTTTTTTTTAAATAAACTTTTTTTAATAATTATTATTTAAAAAAGAATTTGCCTCGGCGGTTAGGTGGCCGAGCGGAGATTGCGTTCGTCACCAGCCCCGGAGCTGAGCTGGATTTGCCTGTTCGAATCCAGCTCACAGCTCCGGGGTTGTCACCAGCTTGGCTGGCCGTCTGCACTAATACAATTGGCTGTATTAGAGGGTGGGAGAAGCTGGCGGGGTGGGTCCGGGTCATTGTAAACAGCGACTCCTACAGTTCGGTCGGGGCGCCTGCTAAGCGCGGATTGGACGTGAGGGGGATAGTGTGGTCCTCCCACACGCTACGCCCTCTCAATGAGAATCCGCGCTGCCAGGTGAAAAGAAGCGGTGATTGGCTGGACGTGTGTCGGAGGAAGCACGTGGTAGCCTCCACTCTCCCAGATGATCTGACTGTGGGGGGTAAGTGCGCAGCGACCAGGAAGGGACTGGGAATTGGCATACGACTAACATTGGGATGGGAGAAAATCGGAGGAAAATGGAGAGGGAAAAAGACAAAAAAAAAAAAAAAAAAAAAAAGAATTTGCCTCAAATCTTGCGCCTCCATTCCAATGAAACGAAAGTAAGCAGCGCCTCAACTCCACCTCTCTACAACAAGCACCTGGAGATTATCTGTGTTGAAAACAACAAGGACATGTGCAGCAGACATGTCGACGAAGAAGCGAATCAATGCCGTTTGTTATTTAATGTCGGACAGATTTGTGTTCATTGTGCTGCTTTTTTTTTTTGTCCCGACCCATATAAAAATATGTCTTAATAAAATGTGCTTAATTAAGTCGAATTCTGCCTTTGTCTCTATCAACTACATATAAATATTTATATAATTGTTTGCTTGATAGACGAAGGTTGCAACATAATTATGTAATGTCATGTCGTTGGCTGTGAGAGCAGCCCCACTACACCTAGGCAGGGCAGCAGAGTGAAACCTTGTTGGCTGCGTCAGTCACGAAAGGGGCTACTTAATTAATTAATCCAATCCACTTTATTTATAGAGCACAACACATTTAAAAACAACAAAGTTACAAAGTTTTTTTTTATTATTATAATTTTTTTTTCGAAGCTTCAAATTAAAATCGAAGCTCGGCCCCGAAGCTTCGATTGCCAAAAAAAGCTTTGAAGGTCAGCCCTACTCCCCACAGAGGTCTGTCAACGTTAATGTGTTACAGAGCGCGAAGGGAAGTTAGTGTCCTTACACAACCTTAAATATCACTGATTTGTAGATTAATAGTAATTATGTACTTGTGATCTTATGGTATGGAAACTATATATTTTCTCCAACACGATTTCCAGTATTGGTGTCCATCGTGTCCCCAACATAATCCGGCACAACCCATGCATCGAGGGGCATTGTACACGTTTCAATGTGACCGTGGGAATCACCAGTTTTATTACGATACTAGGGCTGCACGATTTTTGGAAATAATCTAATTGCGATTTTTCTGACAGATATTGCGATTGCGATTAAAGTTGCGATTATACCCAAAAAAAAAAGGTAAGCAGCCCCACAGAGGTTTATTGTAAAATGCAGCTTGCATCTGGCCTACGCGGTGGGTCTTTTCGGGACACCGAGCCTGAAAATGTTTCTTTTTACCTGGGAATCGATACCGGTACCCAACGGTACCTTTTTTTCTGTACTTTACTCTCCCTCTCTGAAGTCTAAACTTCACAACACACAATCTAAAACCCCTTACCTCCCTCTCCCAAACCGATCTTGTATCTCAATGTGACTTCCTTGTTAAACAAAGAAAAAAAAAGGAAAAGGTAAAAAGAAAAAAAATTGCGATTATATTTTTTTTGGCGATTTGATAATTGCATCATTCCAAATCGCGATTTCGATTTAAAATTGATTAATCGTGCAGCCCGATACGATATCGATTATTTGGACAACGATATGATATTTGCCGATATCACAGTCTGCCACGATACGATACGATTCGGGTGCCTGCGATCGATATGAGACGATATTATATGCCCATTTAACACAATCAGTAACATTTAGATCAACTCAAAAAAGGCAACGGAAATATCATTTGACATTTGTATTTTTGAGCTCTTCCAGACATTTAAATGAAAAACTATTTATTGTTTTTAATACAAATAGACCTCCTGTTCACTGTATAGTGCCACGTTTTGATAAATTGAGCTTTAAACTTTAAGTAAAACATTTTGGAACTCGCAACACGCAACCTAAAACCCCTCTTTCCAAACGCAGACACACACAGAAAGGGAGAATGCCCCCCCCCCCCCCCTTCCCCAGTCCCTAATGGACCTCTGCTGTTCTCTCTATGATTCTGATCAGCTTAGTTAGCTTATGCTAACGTAACGTTAATTTCTGTCTTTAACGCGACGTGGACATAAAGAAATGGCGAGGATGCAAAGCATGTTAGATGCATTTGACCCGTTGTGGAAAAAAAACAACAGGCACTTATTTCGGGTCGCAAAATACGCGGACTCTGGAGCTATGCTGTCTAACGTCTACACACGCTGAGCTACTGTTGTTGTTGGGGCCGAGCGGATATGCTCACCAGGGGATTTTGAAAATAAGAGTATCTGTAGTGGCCTCTTCCTGGACCGCTTCTATTGGCAACCGGGGAGGTGATTCCGTACGCGCTCCGTCCAAAGAATAGTCTCCACACTTTGAGTTCCGTTATCAGATACCACAGATATCCGATTTATTTAGAAAAGATAGTTTACATGGGAGAGGTGATCAAAGCGATCCTATTGTTCCTATAAACGTGGTTCAATTCAATTCTATGTTCAAAGCGTTTCTAAGACTATCCCAAGAGCGGTCGGAAAACTGTATGCTTTCCCCCGTGGCTACGCCACCCAGCTGAATCCCATTACTTATTTATGTCATCAGCTGCGCCGTGCCTGATTCACCTGTCACGTGAATCACCACAATACAACTGAGAATATCCAATTGGCTATACAGATAAACCATAACATTCCCATAAATCGTATCCTTCTATTGGTAATAATAATGATAATAATAATACTAATAATAATAATAATAATAATAATAATAATAATAATAATAATCTATAACAAAAACACTCATATGGCCCTTACACCGGCCCCTAATTGTATTTACACAATTACAAAATAAATAACATGGTCAGGTGAGTGTTCATTATGGCTGGCAATTCTTCTTTGATTCCAGTAGTAGGCACTTCGTACTGAGCCTTTGTCATCTGGAAAGGCTTCCACGATCCGTCCGAGCGGCCAGGGTTCCTGGGCGCTGTGTAGTGGATATGATAATGTTCATTCAAAGTCCATATTCTGGTCTTCTTGACATTCCTTGTTACAAAATAACATCTTCATGTCGATGGTTAATTCATAACCATCGACCATAATTCTTAAAAAGAGTCCATAATAAACTTAAATGCCTTAATGATGCATATTCCTTGGTCTTAATGATGCATATTCCTTGGTCTTATTGATGCATTTTCCATTGTTTTTAATGATGCCTTAATGATCTTCCATTGTATTAATTGGGTATTATTGTCGTGTGATCAATACACCAATGCATCATGTTCACATTCTTGTGTTTGTGTTTCCTTTTCTCAAAGTCAAGACCTTTGCTTATTCTTGGTCAGCCTCTCCCTTACCCTACCAAAGTGGGCTGAAAGGGGGGGGGGTTTGAGAATCCACAATCCACCTCACTCCAGAGTTTGCCATGGTGGTGCCTTGGAATGATGATGCGAATCAAACACCACTCATGTCGTCTTCTATTTCTTTCTTTTATGATACACCCTGTAATGGAGTATGTACCAGACATGGCCATCTTTCCTGCTTAGCTCTTGAAGAGGTGCCTTCTCTGTGCTCTTAGATATGCCAGTCTTTTCCTTGCACTTAGATCTTCCAGAGTTGTCTCTGCTCTGAGATCTTCCAAACTTGTCCTTGCTCTTAGATCTTCCAGAGTTGTCTCTGTTCCAAGATCTTCCAGACTTGTCATTTCCGTCCACCACTACTCCTTTCTTGTTCTTAGTCTTCTTGGGCTTGATGTCCTCTTCCTCATCCTGTTTACTTTTCTTGACCTTCTTGTCGTTTTTGGTCTTGATTTTCTTAGGTTTGAAGTCGATTCCTGTCACATCATCTCGCTCCCTCTTCAGAGACTTCTGGTGTTTAGGAGAGTGGTAGAGGTCTTCTTCATGCTCAGACTTCATATTCATACGTGGAGAACTGCCAAAGCCATTCTCTTCCTTCTTAATCTTGCCGTCAAGGGACTTCACCTTCTCCTCCTTTCTCTTGTCCTTGTACTTGTCCTTGTCCTTCTGTTTATCTGTGCCACCATCTTTGCGCTCTGCGTCCTTCCTGAGCTTATTTTGCAGGTGTGTGGAAACCGGAGTCACCGGTGGCTTGGTGGCGGCTGTCTGCTGCTGTTTCAGCTGTTGTCTTTGTTTGCCGTCAAGGGACTTCACCTTCTCCTTTGGCTTCTTCTTCAGCTGGGCCTGGCTCACCGCAGACTTCGGGGTTGGTACCGTCTGGACCTGGTTCTTCTGCTGGTTCTGCTGAGCCTGGAGGACCAGGCTCTGGGCTAGCTTCTGTTGTTGTTGTTGTTGCTGTTGCTGTTGCTGTTGCTGTTGTTGCTGTTGTTGCTGTTGTTGCTGCTGCTGTTGTTGTTGTTGTTGTTGTTGTTGCAGAGACACGAGGTAGACCCTCTCCTGTTGAAGCTGTCTCTGCAACCGCAGAAGTTGTCGCTGCTCCTCAATCCGTTTACGCTTGTACTTCCGCTCTCTCCGAGTGCCTCCTCTCCTCCTCTCTTCTCAGCTGCTCTTTGGCCCCTGCAGGCTTGTCACTTGGGTTGACAGAGTCTTCATAGTGGTAAACCTGTTTCTTGTCAGCTGGTCTGGCCTCCTGTTGCTGTTGCTGCTGGCTAACGAGCTGCTGCTGGAATGTCTGTAGACCTTCTGAGACCTTCTCAGCCTTTAATTTAGCCTTTAATGTAGCCTCCTGCAGCTTTAATTTAGCCTTTAATTCAGCCTTTAATTTAGCCTCCTGCAGCTTTAATTTAGCCTTTAATTCAGCCTTTAAATTAGCCTCCTGCAGCTTTAATCTATCCTCTAATTCAAAACGTTCCAGTACTTTGATTTTGGCTTTTGATGCAGCTATGTCTGTATCCAAGTCAAGTTTCTCCCTCTCAGCCTTTAATTCAGCTTTGGCTGAAAGTAATTCAGCTAGACTTAATTCAGCCAATTTATCCTGAGCACTCTCAACTCGTCTTTGGACCACAGACTCAATTTGGCCGGGAGCTAGGGTTTGGCTTTTCTTATTTTCCTCCATCAACCAATTATCTGTCTCCTTAATAAATGCATTGAATACATCCATCTTCTGGCTATACCATTGTGCTGTAACATCTTCACCATCTTCCATCATAAACATCCAGTTTGGCGACCTTAAGATCTTTGAGTGCATTATTAAAAAATGCCAGGTGCGATTTTACACCTTCTTCATCCTCTAATTGCACCCTTTGTCCAATCTCATGTTGTTTGCGGGTGCAAATTGCGAGCTTCTCATTACATGCTGCTCGTAATTGTTGCAGATAATTATTATCCTCCTCATTAGGGTAAGAATAAGTCATTTTAGTTAATGGTTACTGGCCAATTCGTAACACAACTGTTAAATTAAATTAATTATTCTATATCCCACAGCGCAGTGTGCGCGTGCAAGGTAGGGCTGGGCGATATGGCCAAAAACATTATCGTGATAAAATTATAAAATTATTTTCATATAACTCTATATCGATAATTATTGTCGATATAATGTCTGTCAAGTTTAATTAACTTTTTATGCCCGGCGCCAATGGACGGGCTATTAATAGACTTGTTTTTCTGCTGTGAATGTCTCGAGTTGATGTCGTCATCAGTCCTCGCACGTTAGCAGTTAGCCAGAGCGAGCAGTGTATCCCATGACAATGTACTAAATAAATATCCCTAAAATACTCTGTTCCGCCACAATACATTGCAACGACGTCCACCGTATACCACACACTACTATAACCGTGGCATCAGAATTCACGCCACATACATACTCGGCACGTAAATATATAAAATAGCGCCGTGCAAGCTAAGTATCCTAGCCAGCTTCGTTTCCAAGCGATGTATTCCATGACAATGTAATAAATATCCCTAAAATACTCTGTTCCGCCACAATACATTGCAACGACGTCCACCATATACCACACACTACTATAACCATGGCATCAGAATTCACGCCACATACATACTCGGCACGTAAATATATAAAATAGCGCTGTGCAAGCTAAGTATCCTAGCCAGCTTCGTTTCCAAGCAATGTATTCCATGACAATGTACTAAATAAATATCCCTAAAATACTCTGTTCCGCCACAATACATTGCAACGACGTCCACCGTATACCACACACTACTATAACCGTGGCATCAGAATTCACGCCACATACATACTCGGCACGTAAATATATAAAATAGCGCCGTGCAAGCTAAGTATCCTAGCAGCCTTGAGTCCTGAGCTGTGGTGCGTAAGCACGTCATCACGTAACGTTGGTTGTTGTTAGTGAGTGTGCCAGCGTTTCCGTTAGCCGGTAATTACCGGTATTTGACCGGCAAAATCTGTTGAAGTCCGACATATTTAATCTCTCCGGTCTTAATGTCCGGTGAAAATAATTCCCTGAGTCTAAGCACAATTTGATTATTTGAATTGTATTAAAATAGGCAAAAATTAAATAGCCTATGCGATGAACGAAACGATCATTACATTTGTTTCCTCGTTGCTTCTAATAATGACAACGACGTTGTCAGCAAGAGCTTAGTGCTGGGTGTGCGAACTTTTGTGAAGCTGCAGAGCCGGAGCAGCAGCAGCACAATGCAGTATTCCAGCAGTACTCCAATTCAGCCATTTTCAGCCAATGTTGGGTGGGGGGCGCTGCTGTGCGGTTCCCAGAAAAGAGCCAATAACAGCTGAATCAGCTGCTCTGCAGCGCCATACTCTTTGCAAATAAGTCGTTGCGAGGTGGAG